>NC_088300.1:66505950-66807504 GCF_032854445.1 Liolophura sinensis
CCACAACTCACTGATATGGTCAGACATTTACCTCAGCCTCACACTTCCTGCTTGCCCACAACTCACTGATATGGCCACAGATGCACCTCAGCCTGACACTTCCTGCTTCCTCACAACTCACTGATATGGTCAGACATGTACCTCAGTCTGACACTTCCAGGCTTCCCACAACTCACCGATATGGCCACACATGAACCTCATCCGCACACTTCCTGCTTGCCCACAACTCACTGATATGGCCACACATGTACCTCAGCCTCACACTTCCAGGTCTCTCCATAACTCACCAATATGACCACACATCTACCTCATCCTGACACTTCCAAGTCTCTCCACAACCCACCGATATGGCCACACATCTACCTCATCCTGACACTTCCAAGCTCTCCACAACCCACCGATATGGCCACACATCTACCTCATCCTGACACTTCCAATCTCTCCACAACCCACTGATATGGCCACACATCTACCTCGTCCTGACACTTCCAATCTCTCCACAACCCACTGATATGGCCACACATCTACCTCATCCTGACACTTCCAATCTCTCCACAACCCACTGATATGGCCACACATCTACCTCATCCTGAAACTTCCAAGCTCTCCACAACCCACCCATATGGCCACACATCTACCTCATCCTGACATTTCCAGGCTCTCTACAAGTCACTGATATTGCCATACATATACCTCATCCTGACAAAATCCTGATGCCTCCAGCCTCTCCCCCTGGTTCTGCTCGCTATGTGAGGAGTGGAGAAAGTCCTCAAAATGGTAGCTGCTTTCTTCGGCCAGGCCACCCCCAACCTGCTGCAAGTCATCAATGCCACTGTGCGTCATTTCCAGTGGTTTGAAATGTATCGAGTCCAGGACAGGCTGGTTTACCTGAGAAAGGCACATCAAAATTCTTTCTCTAATGTTTTCCAATGGTTCTACTTCATTTTTGTATAGTTAGGCAGTCAGTTTTTAGTGGTGGCGAAAACCAGAATGCCAGGGGTAAACCACCAACTTTTGACAAGTAACTCACACTTTCTGTAATGTACAGCTATGCACACTGTATTGGTGGTCTTCACAGAACGTTAGCACTGGCAAATGGCCACACCGTTTATTTGATTGGTGTTCTGCGCCATACCCAAGAATGTTTCACTTATATAGCAGCAGTCAGCATTATGGTAGGAGGAAATCGGGCAGAGCTCGGGGGAAACCCACGATCATCCACAAGTTGCTGGCAGACCTTTGCATGTATGGCTGGAGAGGAAGCTAGCATGAGCTGGACTTCAGCTCACAACGTCCATGTTGGTGAGAGGCTCCTGGGTCACTGCGCTGCACTGGCGTGCTAACTCCCTCAGTCATGCTAGCCCCAAAATAGCCACACCAGCATCATTCACTGTAAACATGTATTGTCACCAAGCCCTCACTAATTCCATGTCTAGGAATGGGGACTGAACCCACACTTTGTGTGTGCTAGCAAGTGAAAGAGAAGTGTTTTAGCCACTTCGTTATCAGGTGCTACCTACACTGCTTTTAACTCATTTGCTACCACAACATCATACAGCCTTCGCTACTGCAACCCTGATCACCGCTTGGTCTTCAGCAGGCCACTGCAGAAATACAATTTTGCACTAAAAAAGTTTTTGTTTTATTATTTTTGGATAATTCCACCATCAGATATTCAGTGGCAGTTGGTATTTTTGTTCTGTGAAGCGTGTAAATATAAAATTAATCACTTTATTAGAACAATGTATCTCTCGATTTAAAATTGCGTTTCCATAGTTCGCGTTCGTTGTTGTTGTTACCGGTACATTTTCCGATAGTTTAGGTTCGCGTCCCTCATTAATTCTGGAGCGCAGTTGAACTAAAGTTAATTCCTCTTTGACGAAAGACTCTTCTATGTCACTGCTAACATCTGAAACCGAAATATCCGAATCGAAATTCTCTCAAACCTCTTTATTCATAAAGACTTCGAAATCGTCGTCTGTACTCGAGTCCGCCATTTCAGCAAACGCCTCAGAGAAAGCTTCCATAGGGTCTAATAAGCCAGTATTTGGTTTAGCTCCCTAAAAATCCCAATTTTGCAAAAATAGACCAGTCAGAGACAGTGTTTTATGCAGCTTAAGCCGCTCGCGGGGAAATGAGTTCGTCAAATGTGCGGCTTGAGCCGCTCGCGATAACCAAGGGGTATGGTTAGCCTGCGGCTTAAGCCGCTCCCAGGAGTGAATGAGTTAACATTATTTCAACTGTTTCCACACGGCTTACTAGCAGAAAAAGTATGAACAGACTTACCATGCTCTGCATTCCAACAGAATCCCTTGTCTCATCTCCCACTGGCCGAATACGTCTTTCATCCTGTCAAATGATTCAATATTACATTCACAACAAACCAAAAGAAATACCATGCCCAATGAACTGTTTTTTTTTTACTTTTTTACTTATCTGATTAGTGGTTTATGCCATACAATGTACTCAAGATTATTTCGGCCAGTACTATGGTGGGAGGAAACCCGGAAGAACCCGGTTGGAACTTATGACCATCCGCAGGTTGCTAGAAAACCTTCCCCCAAAAGACTGCAGAGGAATCCAACAAATTGATACTTCAAGGTTATGGCTGGAAACTAAGATACACCTGTCATGGTAAAGTGAGTAACAGATGATGCCATCAGGCTAGGTGCTGAGGGTCAAGACACACATTTACAAGAACAGCCCCTCCCCCCCTTTCAATTTCTTAAGTGAAGCAGCTCTCAGTGTGAGCCTGAAAACTCAATGAAAGCAAAAAAAGGGAATAGCTCTGTAAAATGGGAATCATTTTCAACAGGCTCCAAGTGATAATTTGTAGATTCAGTGGTGAATGACAACCTATGTCATGCCATTGTAAGATTCATAATGGAGGCTCATAAAAATATGGCCAGAGGCATTATGGGATACCTTAAGCCAGGACGTAAAATTCACAAAATGACACTGGGACATACCA
Organism: Liolophura sinensis; assembly: GCF_032854445.1. Lineage (NCBI taxonomy): Eukaryota > Metazoa > Mollusca > Polyplacophora > Chitonida > Chitonidae > Liolophura > Liolophura sinensis. Next base: position 66,508,922 of record NC_088300.1, read on the forward strand.
TACATGTATGCCATTTGGTGTTTTGGGGCCCATGCCAGCTGATCCATCTAACCCTAATCAATTCAGCTCTCATCACAGACATTACCTGTGGTACCTGTAATGGCCTTGGGTCCTGAGGTCTCACAAACACAGGGGGGCCATCAATGACAAACAGTTCATCCTCGCTGCACATGGGGTTCAAACCAAAAACAAACTTCATTTAAAATGTAAATACAAATCAAGTCTTACCTTGAAATTGAAGAAAACATTGCTGTTTTTCCCTCTAAACTGTGCCTTAAAAGAGTTCAGAGGCTGGAAGGTTTTTACATATACAGAATATTTTCTATTTCTTAAAAATTTTTTTTCCTTTATTAGCTTTTATACATGAATTGTTTCTTTGCTGCCAATACTTTAGCTGCTATCTCTTTCTGAATAATGTTTCCAAATGAACTTTTTGCATACTTGCAAGTCACAGCAGTAAAAATATGGTTCACTTACCTTCCCGGAGCACTGCTTCCATCACCTCCGCCACCCCAGTCCCCAGGGACAGGGGAGATAACCACTTCTCCCTCAGCTGACTGTCTTACAAATGTGTTAGGGCGAGATGAGCCATCAGTGAAATGGTCACTTCCTCCCTCCAGCCCTAGAAAAAAAACAAAAAAAACAAAACAAATAAAGTCCATAAAATAAGCTATAAAACAGCTGAAGATTAATCTTCTTATTTCCACAGATTTTTCACATCTGTTCAGTATAGGTATATTGTCACGGTAATAAGTATTCGTGCACAAACTTTTCCCCTCAGTATGACCTGTCAGCAAGTTCCAACACAACACCATGTACTTTCAGCCTTATTTCCAATAACTCAAACCTCATTTGCATACCTGGTCTGATATTATCGTCAGCAATCTCCTCACAACTGCCTACCCCATTCTGTCGGTCATTGTTCAAGGACTGTCTCATAGCCTACAAACAACAGCACAAGTAATGAAGACCAATGTTTGTTATGTGACTGTGACATGCCACTTCACAGTTTTACCTCAGGTGATGAAAGAGACGACAAAGTTTTCCGGGGAGCTATCTTTCAAATAGGAATCAGCGAATGAAGTGTGTTTATCCACAAAAAGTCAAAAACAGAAAGAAGGATTTTCACATAAAACCAATTGGGAACTTGAACATCCTGAGCAAACAAACTGAATACTCAATACTGATGCATAAAACTATGAATTGTGGCCTGAACGCCTATATTAGGATTCAGAGAGTTAAAATTCTGACGACCTACGAAGTGTATTACTAAGATGAATACATAAAAATTTGAACTTTTGGCACCTAAAATCAAATAACACAAGGTTTTCTCTTTTGGCCTCATACAGCTGTGGGAAACTGGCCCTAATTTATTAGGTCATCAATCACTACTTTAAACTAAGGCATGAATAGTGAAGCAAGTCATCTAGGTATAAATTCTGTAGCTACACTCACACTTCTAACAGCCTCCAGTTCATCCTCTGTGTCAGCACTGTCAGAGTTAGCCAAGGGGCCCTGCTGGGGGCAGGTCTCCTTGTTAACATCCAGCTGATCATCTGAAACGACATAATATAAACTTAACATAATGTACTGTGAATTCTTCAACTTTTTAACACATTTGCAAGGTGTTTATTGGAGCATATTCTGAAGGCATTCTGTGTAAACTAATAATAGTATATTTTTTGTGAATCCCTGAAGTTGGCCATTTAAAACCAATGTAGTTTTGTCTCAAAAAATCTAATTATAAAAATGTATAAACTGCATTGAAAGTTGCTCTTTCATATGCGAAAAGGTTGAGGAATTACAGTAAGCCAAAAATCAGATGTACAAAGAAGACTGCTTGACCGATTCAATGATACTCAAGAATGCCATCACCACTTACAAAGGTTCACAGAAATCATTTTTCCATGTACCGACCACCACTTTCTAGGCGAAATGGAGTTTTTGATTTAACTAAAATTGAGTTTGTTATTTTTTTTCTTTTGTTTCGACCCACCATTTGGAGTTTCTAACACTGAATATCTTTGATAATAGGCAGACACTGCAGTAAGCTACATGTATTTCAGGAGTGAGTTATTGCTTGGGGTTTAATGTCGTGCTCAATATTTCAGTCACTACCCAGAAAGCTTAAAACCTAGAGTATCAGTCTAGATGAGCTATTCGTCTTCACATCACTTATACAAAAATATTCAATAGTAATGAATCAAGAAAGACTGATCATGCATTAATGGCTTAAGGAATGCGGTTGTTACTCTGGGTGAGTAAAAGAACACATCAAAAATGACAAAAACAAAACATCTTCGAAAATTGAAAATCATGCAACACCTTACATGTGTATCAGAAACTAATCTGAATGTTCTGTGAATTATCTAAATTCTCTTGATTGATTGATTTATTTATTTGATTGGTGTTTTACGCTGTACTCAAGAATAATCTAAATTCTCTTGAAGTCGTATCCTTACTTGTCAAAATGAACGAAGATTTCAATCAGCAAAAGCCACCAAGTCTGATCTGACTAATTGACAGGGTAGTCATCACATGAAATTTACCGCAAAACTCAGCCACTGGTAATAACCCACAAAAAAGGATTCCATGGACCCCATGGAGTATTAACTATAATGATCTTTACATAGAGAATCCACATATTTAGACAGATAAAATACACTGCTACTTTATGTAACAATGCATTGTCACTTTTTCCACAATGAATATGGCTTTGATCTCAATGGCCTGAACTGTCCTGTCTGGCACACATCTCCATGTGCATTCTTTGAACAAAAAACAGCCTTTTAAAGCGAATCTATGTCACTGGTAAATTTTTACATGTGGCCAAAGCGGTTTTAATTTCGCTGCTATAAGCCATTTATCAAACGCTGTAAGCCATTTAATCAACACAGAGGGTCATAATAACTAGTCACGCAAACAGGTTGCTTTGCAGACTTTGGATATGTTCAAACTGAGTTTATGTAAAATTTTGAATATTTCTTCCTAAAAACCTTAAATTGAATAAACATAACCAGTTATTGAGTATTTCACTCAATCGACGGACCATATGCCGGCTCATCCAGACGACTTCTATGAACCCCTTCACTTATTGTCACCAAGGCCACCTATCAATAGTAAAGAGCAGGGAACCACAAAAAAAGCAATTACGCGTATGTACAATCTGCACACAAACAAATACATTCTAGATTGATTTCTACATGCATGTACCTTCAAAAGCTATAGACACAGGGCTGTCACTTGTGGTTGACTTCTGTTTGGTGCTACAGTAATACTGAAACCAGTCTTCAGCTCCTGCAATCAGAAACCAATACAAGGTCATAATCTGTGATCTTCAAGTAAACAATGGATAAAATGGCCACACCTGATATATTAATTCAAAATGGCTCTGACAGTCATATAGATCTACCACTAAACACTGGGAAACACAAGATCAACATTTCTCTAATAAATTTGCAAGAAATTATTACTTTACAAAGAAGGATATTTTTAGGGCAGCCATCTTGGAAAAAAAGGAATGTGCTCAAATAAAAATTTTATACTTCTTTATCCCTGGTCATCACACTAAGATGAGTATCAATCCCAAACATTTAATCCAACTGTAGGTTGCAGGTACATGAGCATTGCATTACTCACACAGATGTGCTATAAAACATATCACCATATCAGACAATTAAAGTGAAAAAGATGACTCCTGTAATATTTCAGACAGCCCATTATTAATTCTGACAGAAAAGATTCTTTTAACCACTGTCCACACAGTGTTCACAGCGAAAGCTTTCTTCCACAGTGAATGACCAAAACTTTAATACATTTTTTATTGGCCAGTAAATGTCAAACAATATTACTTATGGTGCCGAAACTTACATTTTTCCACAGAATATTATCCTACCTTAAAAATAAATCCTAATAATCCTTCCTTCAAATAAACTTCATAACATCTCAGATTAATAAAACTCTCAGATTCAGGCAAAATGAAAAACTAAATGATGGGTGAAATTTTACTTCATTTCCTGTAAATTTCAACTAATTTGATATTATTAACAAATACACTACCAGGCTTTCCTTTTTTGCTCTTTTTTTTTTCTTTCTTTTCTTATGTCTACAACTAACCTGTTGGGAAGTGCTCTTCTTCTCTGTAATTATTGTGACCATTGGTCTCCTTCTCCACCTCCTCTGGCTCGTTCTCAAATTGAAGTTCTCCGAAATCACTGAAATCATCGTCAAGATCAGCCAGTTCTGCGTCTTCAAATTGCACCTCACATATACTCGCCTCTGCCTCTTCTCCCTCCTGTAGCCCACTCCCTGCCCCCAGCAGAGTCTGTACCACAGACAGTGCACCCCCGCCCCCTTGAGGCCGCTCTGATTGACCTGCTGCTGTTTGTTTCTTCACCGTTCCCATGGCGTGGGATCGCGCCATTGTCTGTTCGCTGGAGGAGTCCACTCCATGAGAATCTTTAGATGAGCTACATAAACCTGACATTTGCTGTCTGTTGGACTGATGTGTGTTTCTGGCCTCCTGTCCAAAGTTCATTAACTCTGAAGACGACACATCTTCTATATTGAAAAAGGAATTGTCTACAACCAAACAGAATTGACATTAATGTTTGTTGTTGAAATGCTTTTGGTAACTTTCACACACACAACCGTGTAAGTTTTTCTGACAAGTTTAAATCAGACAGGTATTATCTGGTCTTTTCGAAGTGCTGCAAAGTGTATAAGCATGTACCTCCTACATGTTCATTACATTTTTTCTACGCAATGCCCTCAAGCTATTCAATAATGTTCACATGTTACCCCTATTCATGCTGTAAGCTTCATCAGTATATGATCAGTGATTATTTATCTACTTGATTGCTGTTTAAATCAATACTCACTTAAATCAATTTTTCACTTTAATATAAGATGGGGGGCCTCCGAGGCTGAGAGGGTTAGCATGCCAGCATGGCACAATGACCCAGGAGTCTCCCACCAATGTGATTGCTGTGAGTTCAATTCCAGCTCATGCTGGCTTCCTCTCTAGCCGTACATGGGAAGGTCTTCCAGCAACCTGCAGATGGTCACGGGTGTCCCCTGGGCTCTGCCTGCTTTCTACCCACCATAATGCTGGCTGCCTTCATATAAGTGAAATGTTCTTGAGTACGGCATGAAACTCCAATCAAATAAATAACTAAATAAATTAATATAAGATGAAGAGCAGTTTTATGGGTGGGAGAAAACTGACTGCCCAGGGTAAGCCACTGACCGGTTTCAACTTAGTGCCGTGACATACACACATGCACACCATACTTATCAAAGGCAGGTGGTCTTAAACTATCATTATCATTGCCACCAATTTCTCAGGCACAGTGAAGAATCCACAAATTCCCTGTCCAATGCTGGGGTTAAACTGCCACCCTGTGAACCTGTGAATGAGGACAAATACCAACACTAGCATGAAGTGTACAAACCTTGCATCATTTCCTGAGGGATAATACCCAGCGAGGAACGGTTGGCATCACCACCAGCATGAGGGGGCAGTACCAGCTCTGAGTTGGATCTGTCAGGTAAGAAAGACATATCCATATACATAAAACATTAGAAATCCATAAATACAAATAACTAATTTGCTAATCTGCTAATACAAAACCATCAGTCCATCTATGACCTTCACATTGAAAGGATATGAAGATTTATACATATCCATGCACGATCTAGGTGTCAAGATCGTGAAAAAAAATATATATGCGTCCCATATAACATTAATAATTAAGTGTGCAGAATGTAATTATAAAGTGCACATTTCTTCTCAATGTCTAGAAACAACAAGTTAAGTCTGTAGCCCATGCAGATACATTTGGTCTTGATCTAGTCTTTCATAACAGAAAAAAACAAAAACATCATGACTTGTTCGATGAATGAAATAACCCAAATACATGTGCATGTACTTGCTGAATGGTAACTGCTAGCTGCCTACCCTTTCCTGCTGTTTATTGGATATCCCTGACCACTATATGCAGTCCCTGGTCCACAATGATCACTGAAGGAGATGCATGCCACCGGGCCCTGGTTGGCCACTCTGTCATTTGGCTGACCTTGAGGGGCTGACCAAGGCTCACAGTCCAAAAAAGAACCTTTTGGGTCGTCATAGTCTCTGAAGTAAAGAAATTAATTCATGACTCAAACAAGTGAGGCATGGTAATGTAAAACCAAAATTTAAATGCCAGTTGTTTAATCCAATTCTCCCGAAAATTACAGGCAAAATATAGAAATCAATAACAAATAAATTCAGTATTTAAGTCCACCAGAATCCTTAATTAACAGAACCTGTACTTGAAGCATCATGATCATATTTATCCTGGCAACTAGCTTTTTTTCTTTTTTAAAGGCATCTTCACGTTTCTTAACACCCTAGCCCCAGGATCACGAATCTGACCTAATCTAAAGTAGAAATTATAACTAACTTCAGTGAAATTTTATTTTAATATTAACAGTTTTCTAGAGTTTTCATGACAAAATCGGAATTCAGTGTTTATGTTTAGGTCTATATTCATGACCAGTATCCCAGGTTAGATTGTGACTTTAGTCCAAGGTCCACTTTGTGACCCTGTGGCATGAACAGCAACATTCTTCAATCAGAATTTCACTTGTGGGCAAAAAAACAATTACAGGTGATGTACCACAGGAGCAATAACACATTAGATCATTATCACTGCATAACACAGATTAGACCTATCAATGCATATAGATGACAAAATGTAAATTAATGCAAAAACTTGAAACAGAAAATGAAAAAAATACTAGCATTCTCACATATCTGAGGTGGACCAGAAACATAATTACAGTTAAAAACAACATAATTGACGTAACTTTTATATGCGCATACAACAGTAATGCAAATACATGTGCATTTGTGCATTAAGAGATTCAAGCATTAATTTAACCCACAAAATGGCGGAAATAAATTGAAAAGAACATCAGTCAAAAAATGTTTTGTCAAATAATAATGTCTTCTCCCGAAAACACAACAAAACCCCTGGCCCTTTAAACGATTAACTCCTGTAGCTTATCAATATTGTCTATTTTTACCAAAAACAAACCCATGTCCTCAATGTTTGCTTAGGAATAATTACAAGGCATGAACTGTAGATTGCAAACTCTCCTTGGCTTTATAAGAACATTTTACATGTCCTTTTCAAAATTATGGTCACCCAAATTTACTTCTGAGAGGTCATTCTGACATCAATTCCTCCTTTCTACAAATCATTGTGTGGAGATCACACGTAAAAACCAAGCCACTTACAAAGGTACATGTAACTTTACTGTTTAGTAAAAAAGTTTTATTTTTAGTAAAAATTGGTGTTACGAAAGGAACCTGTTAGTAGAAATGTTGGGACAGTTATAAGGCTCAGCACAAATGAATCAAAACAAAATGTGTCCAGAGTTATGTAGCATTTTGCTTTCAGCACCGGCGACCTGTGTTCCATGCAGACTTATGCACCCTGCTCCTTTACACCATCTAGCCATGCTGACTTAGGAAAGTTAGAGGTAGATAAGGTTCAAACAGACCAAATGTCGAGACACTGTATTAGATGAACTGTGTAGTATACCTTTGTTTACCCGGTTGCATGGGTCGCGCATGTTCCACAATTGGAGGCTTTTCCTTCGGTTTGCCTCTGTTATTTCTAGATGTACCAAATATACAATTACATACTGCATCAGTAGTTCAAATTCAATGGCAACTTATACTCTGTGAAAAGTTCTACATTAGGCAAAAATCCAGACTATTTATCCTATATTTGAATGGTGCTCAGCTGTACTCTGGACGGTTTTATGCTGTCTTAAGTTGGGACAGAGGAAACCAGGCATAAGCACTGGATCTTACCAGGTACTTGACAAATTTTCTTTGAACACAGGGTGGTTCCAGTCAGAAAACTTAGAACAAAACTGTGAAGTAACCACACTTCTTGTTCTTTTTGGATCGTTTTGGGGTATTCACCCACATTAGCTCATCTTTGCATACAATTTATAAAAAACAATTATAGTGTTAAACACAGGGCATAAAAGCTGAAAAGGTGGGACATCAGGTTTCCTTTTCAGACTGTGCCACAATGAACAATGTCGTATGTATCTAAGTTCCTTGGAGCCGCATTACATGCATGTAATGTATGTCATTGCCTATCAGCCTACTCTCCTTATGCAAAGGACTGTAGCTGTAAGTCTACTCAACCTCTGATGAAAAGCCTGCACAACTTGCATATGGCGAGGTAAACGTAGCTATTTAACATAATCCTGGCCGACCAATGGAAATGACTCTACTATCTCCTGGCGGGAAGTGGTAAACAGTAAATGCGGTTGACATGTGCAGACACCTATAGCTCTATATACGACAACCATGCGATTCGATGGCCATGCCAAAGCAATGGCAAGATTATGTGGATTTCAATGTTTACTATAGAATTTATTTAGCACAGCTAGTATTCACAGTGAATCATCGTGTTGTGACAACCCCAAAGTGTGATTATACAACGGAAAGTAAGACTTCTAAGGAGCTCCTGGACACTTTCCACTTCTTCTCCCCTGATGTTGTTGAGGTGAAAGGAGAGGGCTATGTCTGCATGCCATGTTCTGTGAGACTAAATAAATTTAAAAAGGCTATACGGAAAGAGGAAACCTACAAACGAGAGAGGGAGGATATTTGCAAGGATATTAAAAAGCAATGGGAAACGAACAAACAGAGAGTTGCTCAAATGGCCGTTGGAAGTTCATCACCCCGCATTAAGAGATTTAGAGCTATCACCCCCACGGCGAAGAAAGAAAATGTTTCAACCAGTTCTGCTCCAGCACTACAACCTGTTACTGTAAGTTAGAGAAAGTTTTATTTCCTTAAATATAATTACTTACAACCCTTTCTGACAAACAAGGGCCTCAGGTTCTCTAATTTCCTCGCCTTCGTGCTCTACGGTCGACATCTTACTTTTGCCAGTTCTTGCTTGATGATGAATATTAATGAAGACACACTCCCACTTCAACCAACGAAAATTTACAGTCTTCTGCGAAGGCTTTTTTCTCGTATGGAGCGTTCATTGGCTAACACTGATTACATCACTGTCCACTTGAATACGAATGTGGTAGGTATTTCGACAGACCGAAAACTGGTAGGGTATCAGTAGGTTAGAATGGTCTTGTTTAGGGAGACTACTATCAGCCACATTAGGGCTGTCCGGTATCAGGAAGTTTAAAATTAAAAATCTGGCATAAGAGGTTTGTGAATTTGTACATATGGGTAATGAACTAAAATTCTGCCACAAAAAAAAATGATTTTTTGGAACAAATAAAAGTAATAAAATATTACTTTTAATGCAGAAACATTTTTCTAGTAGAATATGACTACCATCCAAGCAAACCTGAAAAAACCTTTTTAAGACCAACAGAATTCTCCGCATTAGGTAAAATGTGTAACTCAGTCAAGAACAAAATTTTAGGTCATTTACAATAATCAAACCACAAAATGAAATATATGTACATCACAAAATAAAGATTCGAAATTTTAGCTTGATATTTCACTGAAGTGAAGGTAGACATCATGACAACATTAAAAGCTAACATACCTGTTCACACTACTGCGTACCACAGTGGAGGCTGCAACAGGTTCTGGTGGACTGTAGATCGTTCGGTTATCAATGGACATGATTGACATTTCTGGGAACAAGGAAGCATCGCCCATTTCCAATGTGTAACGAGAGTCCCTGCCATGGGGATCCTAGAGAACACAGAAGCAATATGAAGTTTGTACTACAGGGGTTGATTCCACAAAGTCATTTCTGACTTTCTGACTTAAAACCTTCTCGCAACGCTTAGTTTAGACACTGACACACGTTGAGTACCGGTAACACTATTCTTTAGATGACACTGGACTAAAGAATAAGCTGTAAAACCTTATTTCAAGTGTTGACTTAAGTGAGAAATGGCCATGTGAAATCATCCTTAGCAAAATCACAGAGTATCGGATCCATCTATATACAGTACCCTAATTCCTCAACATTTTTGCATGTGAAAGAGCAACTTTCAGTGCAATTTATACACATTTGGATTTTGGAGACAAAATACATTAGTTGGATTGGCCAGTTTCAGGGCTTTACCAGAAATACAATTTCACCAGTAAACACAGAATAATGCCGTGAGAATATGCTTGAATGAACAATTTGCAAACATGCGATGGGAGGACATCCATAACCATCCACAGACTGCTGACAGACCGTCTCCCACAGAGCGGGAGATGAAGCCTGCATGAGCTGGACTTGAACACACAAAAACCATAATGACGAGAGGCTCCGAGATCACAGAGCCACGATGGCACATAAGGAATAGTATCACTTCACATCAGAAAAATTTTATGGAAACTGCTGAAGATTTTGTTTTGGGGGACTTTTCGTCTATTGGGGTTAAATAGTGTTATTCATCATAAATCTTTCTGAACAATGGTATCAGCTCTGTTTCACTAGTTTATATCGTTCATATCATAACATATCTATACACCACATGACTTTGGGAATAGGTGTAGGGCCTATACCAAATATGAAGATGGGCTAACGTGCATTTATCCCATCTTTTGACATAATGGAACTACGGAACGGAAACCAATCATTTATTAGACAAACTTCTGGAAATGAAATGAAGCTTTTATATTGCTTATTCTATACATACGCATTTTTTTTTTATATTTGTACCATCTGTCACAAGAACATCAACGTACTACATTCTAAATAATGCCTTTATTTCAATCTGCTTTATGTGCAAATTGATTGCTTGTGATTATCATCTGTGTCACATGTAAATTATCATTTAATTCCGAATTTACTCTGAGAATTCTACTTTTTTCAATGTCATAGTGGTATAGAGTTGAACGAACAATATGTCAAGTCCGCCAAATGTTTTGAGTGGTTCCACTTCGAGATGTGACTTGTGACTTGTGCGTTGTTGTTGTCAATCAACACTGTGTTACACCACACCACTATACATCATTTACTGAATACCAAAATACCTACCATTCTCGCTTCTGTGATATACGGAATACAACGGTCCTTCTAAACGGCTGCACAACTCCACAGTGCATCAGAAGACATTCTGAAAAGTTATTCCTGGAAAATGGAAAGGTGTGGCATTGATGAGTAGATGGTAACAACGTGATCAACAACGTCAGTTGATCAAGTTTCTCAGCCTCAATGTCCTTTTATCCCAACTTCAAGCTGAATCAAATAGTTCTTTCAATCCACGTGTAATGGTATTCGGCTGTTTTAAGACCTTGCGACTCCAGCATGATGGGCAACAAAGCGAAAGTATTCACGTAGACAGGTTCTTATTTGTTTGAAAAACCGCCATTTTGCATGAAGCTGTCAATGTCACTACCAAGCTCGATGTTGATTGGTGGAGAGTGCATAAGTAAAACGTGCATCCGGACACAGGCCCCCATTTCATATTTCTCCCCTCTATTTATCTCTTGCAGATGCCAGTGTTACCCTTTGGTGTTTGTTTTGTGGAAAGTACTAATTTAGTATGAGGCAACAACACAGGTGGTGGTATTCTTTTGCACTGTGAGTTGAGGTAAACTAGTCAACCAATGGCAGTCATGGGGGAGGCGGGGAAAGACATTTATACGCAAAGAAGAGGAGAGCCAAAATCGTGTTGTGTTGCATGAAGATTAAGGGATGGAACATATCAGCTTTGTCTTTGTATGTAAACTTTCCTGCATCTAAAATGCATCGGCTCTTTCTTTTGTCACCACCATTGTTTCCACTTCACAACAATGTATCAGTAAACAGATACATTTTTTTACCCACCAAAGCATCCGTCAGTGGTGATATCAATGACAGTTTAGGAAATTATACCATTATATTCCCAGCTACATGCTAATTAGCATTGAGTTTTGATGGGGAGAAAAGCTTTCCATTACAACTTCTGTTTTTCGGGAGGGAAATGTAATCGTGTGTATTTTAGGGTGTAAAGTCTTTTTTTGCTGTCAGCCTGTCGTGTTTGGTGTACAGGTGCATGCTTGGTATCAATATGATGAAAATTGTCTAAGCTTGGGCAGGTATGAGTTTTGATGATGAAAGTTTGAAATTCTGGGCGAGAGGATACAAGGAGGCAGGTGGTGATGAGCCTGCGAGTGACGTCGCCTTGGCGTTGCTAGGCCCCCCTCCCAGCTGCCGACATAGACAGGTCCAGAATTTGACAGTCAACCAATGTCAAGATTTCTATGGCTTCTTTCTCACAGGCTGGGCCAGGTATGCACCAAAGTTTATTGACCACAGAATGTTTGGGACTGAGCTACAACGCTAAACATTAACATTGTCGCTTATGGAAGATTAATGGGGGCCTGTGGCCATCCCACTGACTTCATATCTGGCAGCATATCCATGGCGGTGCATGGATAAGGCCTACTATATGTCATGTAAAGCTTTTAATGACTTACTAACAAATTGATTATGCAGGGTTGATTGTTAGTACATATATCAGGTATAACCCTAATATGACTTTCGTACATGTAGTTCATTGTGTCATTTTGTATAGGACTGAGTATATAGGCCTACCTCAATAACACATTTTTTACTGCTGGAGGAGGTACCCAGTATATGAAATAGGAGATATTGAGAACATTATCTCCTTGATTGATTTGATCAGTTCTTATTTAACACCTAATCAATCATATAACAAGAAAGGAGTCCTTAGAGTGCATGTAATGTGCCTGCTTGTTGCAGGATGGATTCCCAGCGCTCTTGTATCTAGTGCTGCTTCACCGAGATGACTTACTGAAGTCAAGTAAGCTGCACCACCCGAGCCATTATACTGATACTATCCCTTAATCCCAAGCTATTCCTTAATGGTGAATGTCAAGCGAGGAAGTTACAACTTCCTCTTTTGAGGTCTGAGGCACAACCAAGGATAGACCCTGAATCTACCGCTCAGAAGGTAGACATTCCACCATCTGAGCCATCAGTAGTTTATTTATTTGATTGGAGTTTGCGCCGTACTCAAGAATATTTCACTTATAAAACGGAGGCGGCCAGCATTATGGTGGGAAGAAACTGGGCAGAGTCCGGGGGAAACCCACAGCCATACTCACGTTGCTTGAAGACCTTTTTACTTACAGCTGTAGAGGAAGCCAGCATGAGCTGGACTTCAGGGCTACCTCAGGGTCAGTAATAAACTTTAACCTGTATTCACTAAAACAATGGCAATGTGTATTATGGGGTGCAGGAAATCAAAGTGCCTGCATGTGCTAAACCACAACTGGCAAATTACTGATGCTTCATTGAAAGTAGTATAATATTAATAAAATGTGTCATAGGTGTATGTAAATAAAGTGCTGCCTCACTAAATGATCATGACAAAAACTATGGAACTACACCACTACCACAGTGAACATACAGTCCATGCTGCTGGCTTACAGCATAAAAGCTACAAGTATACAGTGTTCTTCAGTCAGCTTTAATTGATCTGGTTTACAGATGATGGATGACTGCTCTGTGTAAATTCCTACCTCATTTTCAGGTGCAAAAGGCTACTATGCATACTGTGAAAACCTCGTGACTAATGAAGTTGGAGCTGAACTATGTACAGCAATAGCAGGCTACTTGTCTGCTGAACATTAAACCTCAAATAACACTGTGGTCTCTGTGACCGAAGTGATTTTGGTTGATCCAGGAACTTCTCAACAATGCGGTCGCTGTGAGTTCAAGTTCAGCTCATACTGGCTTCCTCTCCCGCTGTACATTGGAGGGTCTACCAACAACCTTCAGGTCAGCATGGGTTTCCAATCTCTGTCCGGTTTCCTCCTACCATAATGCTGGCTGCCATCATATAAGTGAGTATGACATATAACACCCATCAAATAAAACAATCACATACTACTGGGGCCTCTCTGGCATGGTGGTTAGCGAGCCAGCCCGGCACAATGGCCCAAGAGCCTCTCTCAAGTCCAGTTCATGTTGGTTGTCCGTGGGGTATGACAGCAACCTGCAGATGATTGTGGATTTCCCCCGGCCTCTGCCCGGTTTCCTCCCACCATAATGCCGTTATATAAGCAAAATATTCCTGAACACAGCATAAAAATACAATCAACCAAGCAAATAAATAAATAACTCATTTTGATTAAAACCTACCAAAACCATTATCTTTAAGCCATAAACTTCATATATACCAAAGGGGATGTTGGGGGAGGGGGGAGGTGGATTGCTGATTCAACTACTGGTACCATTACTTGATTGTAATAAAATGGTTTATTGAAAATCTTTGGAAGCATCACACAGGACTGTATGAAATATACTGTCTTGTAATAACATGTATCAGTAAATCCATGAATACAACATTACAGAATCTTTACAGGTATGACAGTAAAAACATAATACATACAAATAACAAAAAAAAAACAAGGAGGTCAACTAATATACATCATAGTGGTCACACAAATCTGATGGCTGATCTCCTATGTTAAAGGATGAAAACTGGAGTAACAGCAAAGTTCCTCCTTAATCAATGAACAGAATTGAAGATAATCTCTATGACACAACATAGATTACAGCTTACAACTGATTGCACCACTTATAAAGATATCACACATGAAAACACAAGTCATAAATTTATTAGCCAAAACTTAACCCTAATTCTTGCATGTATGTATCCATTTCAGGGAATAATGGCTGATAAATTCAAGTCCACTGTTGCATACAGTACAGTTGGATTTTTGCATTGGTCATGATATACATATATTACTGAGAGCCCAGTGCAAATATCTTTCATTTTAAAATGTACATGTATGACAGTATTTGCAAATTTAGACTAGACATTTGCTAGAAAATGCAAAAGGACAGGAAATACTAGACCTTTCCCTCTGTAACATGAAGTGTAGTAAGTCATAAAAATATTGGTATTTTCACTGCATTTATTTTCTGTGAATTGAATCCATGTACCTCTTTATCCAATGAGATACAGTATTTTCATTGCATAAATATGTTTTGCACTGAGTTGATTTCCATTAATTGGAAAGTAAGGAAATTTTTTTAGAGATTATTTAGAAGTTTTGAATCGATGCCAGAAAATTGATTTGCAATAAATAACATAACAGCCTTGGTGATCTTCAAGTTCTATTTTACAGTTGTAGATTTCTTCCAGACAAAGTCAGCTTAAACTTTGGTTGGATAAGAAAAATGATTCACACATCACAAAGTACATGTATATATACATTCAAATTTTTACCCATTTACTCTCATCATGGTAAAGAAAACCAGAAACAATTGCAATGTGTACAGACATACGAGTACAAAAAAAAAACTTTTCAGCCATGTTCTTAGTGGGTAAAAATGGCATTAAATTACTGTTTACAAAAGGCTGCAAGGGTCAATCTGGAAATTTTGTAATCTGTAATTGTGGCAACAGTAGCAATAGCTGTTAAAACCATAATCATGTTGTGAAGGAAGATTCAAAATGGTAGTGGTATGGGGGGAGGGAGCGGATTCTAAGTTTGTCCTGCATTCCACGTAAGTTCACCACTGACATCATTTCCAAACATTTACAACCACTGACGGAAAATAAGCTGAAAGTAAAGGGGTAATTACGAGATACGACATACCTGAAAGATAAAAATTTTGATTCTCATTTTTTGGGCATAATTTTGTTTTTCCTTAAGGAGTAACTTTCTATGAATCTTTTACACACTTCTGCATAAGAATAACCTTGTGAATAATGATCTATGATGGTTGCCCACCACACACAGGCAAAAACTGAGTGAAGAAATTAGCATAGTCATACTCCTCCAAGAGAGGATGAAAAAGTCATATCACAGAGAGCTAGTTTCACAGAGATTCACAAAGTTTCACAAATGGCACTACACCTTGTGTAACTACCACAGCAACAGTCCTTATAGCTGCAATGCTTCCATGGTAGTTACTTGTACACATGCATGAGTGTGTGTATGTAACACTAGATGCAGACTGTGCAATGGGACCCTGGTCAAGTTGTATGCACCAATCGCTCTTGTTTAGTATTTCTCCAGCTCCGTCCCTTCATGCTGTTTGTCTGAGTCTCCCTTGGGGTCATTTGTGACCACCACTTCCATGCTTTCTGGAGGCTTGAACGCATGAGCCTGTGCCTCAGCCATCTCCTTCTCTTCCTGCAAGTAAATGTAAAAACAAGAGAACGCGAATCTATAAACGAGTCAGTGTGAAAGACAACACAAGTGCAAATGAATGTGAAAAACAAGTCAACATGAATTTGACACACTTCATTCCATCAGCAGAATTGAAGAATTGATGCTAGTACGGTTCTATTGTTGCCCAGTGAGAAGCTTTACTGTTAATATACATTATACGTATATATCCATGCAATATCACCATTACCTCCTCTTTAAGCCTGTAATATTCATCTATAGCTGCCTGATATTTGGGTGATGTTATTCCAAAAAACCACGCCAGCTTTTCTCCACATTTGTCAGCCACTGAAATATGCAAAACAAAATAAAATACAACATAAGAGTTATAACAAAACATAAAGGATAAGGTAAATGTAGATGTTTTACTTTAATATTTAGCTGAAGTTTAACCTGATCAGTCCAAGGAAAAATAACTGTAGACAAAGGAGCATGCTAAGGACAAAAACATGTAACAAGGCAACTGACCTGAGAGTGTTCCTGTGGCTGCATGCATGAAGTAATACCACATCCATGGCAACCATCTCAGTGTTTTCTGAAAGTAAAGTAGGAAAGTCAAACAATGTTTTACATCATCTATACAAATATAACTCAATACCACTTATTCATAATTTTTCTGGTCGATTGCACCCTTACTCCGCCATTGTAAAAATGAAATATTCTTGGGTACAGAGTAAAATACCAATCAAATAAATAAATAAATAAATAACCCAAAAACCAACGCTAGATCTGAATCTGAGACCTCGTTGGTCTGGGACATATTGACTGAGATGAGAACAAGCTGAGCAGCAACGGCCCCATACAACGATTACCAATGTTCTAAACAAAGATTATCATTTCATACCCGTAGTAAAATGAAATTAATACTGACTATTCTGTGATTTTTCTTATTTCCATCTATTTCATTTATTTATTTATTTGATTGGTGTTTTATGCCCTTCTCAAAACTATTTCACTTACACAACAGCTGCCAGCATTATGGTGGGTGGAAACCTATGACAATCCGCAGGTTGCTGACAGACCTTCCCACGTACGCCAGGAGAGGAAGCCAGCATGAGCAGGACTTGAACTCACAGCGGCCGCATTGGTGAGATGCTCCTGGGTCATCACACTGCACTAGCGCGCTAACCAATGGAGCAACGGTGGCCACCTCCATCTATGTTAAAGTACCTCACTCTTACTGAAAATCCCAAGTGACCGCTTTGGCTCCTGGGTCATTACGCCATGCCCTCCACTGTTTTAAGATTAAACTAGACTGCATCAAAAATTCATTTAAAATTACTATTTGAGACCATTGACAGCTGGGCAATTGCAGTTATACTCACATATACAGGCCCAAGCAAAGAGGTCATGATGTCTAAATACAATAGACAACACTCTCATTACCGGTGACTTAAGTCTAATTGGTCTCAAATAATGAACCATGTCTTCTAATTAACATACCGGATCTACCACAGGCTGTTTGACAACTTCCTCTTCTTCATCTGATGAAGAATACTCCTCAAGTATTCCATCACTGAAGTGTAAAATTCTCTTAGGTGGTTTTTTGTGTTTTCTAGGCTTCTCTGTTTCCAAGGAAATATTTGTGAACTCTGGTTTTACATGAGCCTAAAACAGAAGAAGCCATGACAATTAAAACAGAAACTGAATTACCTGCAGATGTATACTATATAAAGTAGTCCATGAATGATACGCAAAGGCTAACATTTGAATGAATGAATGAATGATTATGGCTTAACGCCATATTCCATTTGAAGACTCAAGTTTAGCAAGACGAGTCCATTTTGATATCCCTGATTATACGTATTCAGAAAAATTGAATCGTGGTATTTTTATTTTATTTTATTATTTTTTTTGGCACATTGTCTCCACGAATTAAAACATGCTGTGTAGTTGTTTAAACAAGACAGACATCGAAATTAAGTGAGACAAAAATGTTCAAAACACGTTTTGACATGTGACCAGTGATTAAATCAGCCAATATTTCATATTTTTTACTGTCTTTGTGTGAAAGTCAAGCTGTCCCAAACTCAGCAAATTTCCGATACATTAGGCATTAAAAACAAATTTGGACACAAATTCTGGACCAAAAAAAGTACGGTAATTTTAGCTCGGGTGTTTTCTAGATTTCAAAACGCTAGCTCACCGTTTCTACGTATGTTCCTTCCATGTTTACAGCTTCAGTCACTATACACACCTTCCCTGACAGAAGAGTTCGCATTCTGCGTTGTACTGCAGGTAAGCCCTTTTTCAGTTTCACACAGCTTTGACTTAAAGCGGAAGCGTTCGTCTGCTAAACGTTTGACTCATACCAGGAGATACTTTATGTGTTTGTTTACCTATCAGGTGGTAATAGGCTGGGTAATAATTGTAAATGAAAGTGGCTTTAGTTTGCTTTAGTGTATTGACAGGATGTGTCGTATTGTTTGCTTTTATTTGGGATACAATCGACGGGGATCTTGCGAATTCAAGATCTTGGGAAGAGAAAGAAGGAGGGCCTCCTTATCCAGGAGACAAACTTGAAAATGTTTTCTGGTTTATTCAGGTGAGAGGCTGTGTCTATGTTATGTTCGTAGACACTGCAGTTAGATATGATAGATTATTGGGATCCCTTTCAAAATTGCTTGAGAATTATGAAAGAAGCTGCATGAGCTTCCAAAGTTGATTTTTTGTCTGATGCAATTTTCTTTCACCCTGTCCCTAGTATATTTGTACCAGTTAGCTACTGTCGGTGTCATATACAAAGTGATTCTGTGTTCTGTAGTTATGCATGTGTCAAATCAGAAACTATTAAACACAGATTCATGTTGTATAGTTATGAAGGCCTAAAAATATTTAAATTTCATGGTTTTTAAATTTCCAAAAGCTTAGGAAGTATCAGTTTGAAGCAGTCAGACTGCTTACAGAGGATTAAATAACCAATTTATGCATTGTCTTGTTATATTTCAAATGTGATTATGTTCATTAATTGAGTCCATAAAATGCCAGCTTATATTGTTCCTTATTTCAGATAACTGACCTCCACATCAGCAGATACTGGGACCCAGCACGGTCAGAGCATCTCTCTATTTTCCTTAAAGAGCGAGTACCTGCCATTAAACCCATTGTCATTCTTGTCACAGGTACAGGCATCTTTTAATTAATGAGCCCACTTAGGTTGTGTGTGTGAGGGGGTTGGGGGGGGATACTTAATTGTGTTATAGGAATATAAAATCATGTTTTTTTTCTAATTTTCATAAGTGTTCATCTTGTGGAACTCTAATTTGGAGTGAGGGGATTTTCAGTTAAATGATCTTTTCATACACTTTGAGAAGCTGTGTGTTAAGACATTCCTTTTGTCATTTGAAGCGTGATTGTTTCAGGTGATCTGACAGATGCCAAGGCTGTGGACCACCAGGGCTCCAGACAGTATTTAGATGAATGGCAGACTTATTGGAACACCATACAGAACTCTGGAGTACTGAAGACATCGGTCTGGTTGGATATTAGAGGGAATCATGGTGCGACATTGTCATTCAGCTGTTTCATAATATTAATGCAGAGGCTTGTTGGGATACAGTGTGTAACACTGAATGTGACATTCAGTTAAGCTCAATCATGCTAAATATGCATTTCCTTATGAAAGTTTCCTTATTAAAGTTGAGAACGAGAGGTTATGGTAATGGACAGTTTTATTCTTTAAATTGTGTAATTATTATTGATTATATGCACCAAATGACCAACACTTTATATTGTACTATTTCAGATGCCTTTGATGTTCCCAACCTAGACAGCCAGGTCAATTATTACAGGTACTGCTATTAGAGCATTTTGTGTTCAATTTCAAGATGAGGTAGAAATAATGGCGAACTCATGAAGCTCCTTCTTGCCTATAACAAAATGTTGCAAAGCTATGCACTCTTTTGTCATTTCCTTTATTACGTCACAGGCATGATAATTTCATGGAATCGATTGTTCCGTTTCCATGTCGGTTCCCAGGTTAAAAATTCACAGAACCGAAAGCCCGTTTCCCACAAAAGAAGGCTTGGCTACTCACTCAGTACTGCTTAGTAAGTTTGAAAAGAGTTATTTGCAGAAGTCTTGAGTTGTGAGCCTTCAGATTGTCGCTTAGGCTACACTAGACGCTTGCATTTTGTTGCCATGATTTGTCTCACGAAAAATGGACCTTTTTCAATCTATCTGTGAACAAGGAGCCTGCAATGCTATTCTGTAAGACGAGTCGGAAGTTTGGAGTCACGTGACCACCTTTTTGTGCCGAAAACAAAACGGCCACCAAATGTTAAAGCACTGGGGAAAAGGTCACTCTTTGCCACTTCGCTAGTGACCAGTAAGGCCTAGTTCTACAACATAGCATCACAAAAACACTGCAGAAATACTCCGACTACCTGGAAAGATGAAAATTATACAAATCCAACGGATACAAGATCACTGACAGTGATTCAGAAATGGGCATTTTTATATGCAATAACGTTGGGAGGACTGTTTTCTTCACACATGCCATTTGTTACAAAGGAGATGACATGGTCTCTAGCTTCCAATCGATCTTACAGAAGTTTAGAATATCCAGTTCTCTCCCTTTTTTTTTTTCATGGTTTGCAATCAGATACCTCAATCATTCAGTGACATTTTGTACATTTTAAACAAAAAGTTTGAGGGATTTTGGTGACTTTTACTTTACAGAGTAAACAAAAATTAGATCGGCAAGAAACACCAAACACCAAAATTTATCTGATGAAATAAAGTTAATACTAAAATTGTTACAGCTAAATCGGTTCCCATAACAACAGATTGCTGGGAATCTAAAAAACGTTTCCCACCTTTTCCCAGGTCAAAAGTACACGGAACCGAAAAAGTGTTTCCCAGTCATTCTTAAATCCTCATGCCTGCATCACAATTATAGGTGTTTGTGTGCTCATAAAACACATGAAGTACACACACACTGCAACGCCACAGAAGAAAACAAAGTGTTCCATTGCGATTTGGACCTTGTGTGTAGCTCATCCTCGAGTCTCCCCTTCAGACATATTCTTTCCGTGCTGTATAAACTTTTAAATGTATAATATGATGAACAGTTTTAAAATGCTATTTATGCTCTTCACAAGCATATTTCTATCTTCATACACAAACATTAACTCTTAAAGCATGTGGAATATAAAAAGACAGGTTAAATATCCTATTCATTTACTGTGTAGTTATTTCAGATTTAAAACTACATCGATTGGGTTGGCTATATTTAAGGCCTTATATATAGTGTAACTTTATCCTTTCAAAATGTGTTTAAATATATACATATACCATATATATATGCCAAAATCAGAAATCTCAGATTTTTACAAGGCATTGTAAGGTGATTCTGTTCTAAGCATAGCTGAGATTTATCGTCTACATGATAATGTGTGTTTAATGTTATAATGCCTTATAATATACGTTGTCGCACAGGTTTACCCTGTTTCTTCTAATTTTTGGGACACCTGGTCTGCTCATCCTAGCCATTGTGTATGTAATTATAGCAGGATTATTGAGGGTTTTTTTCTCTTATGTTTTATAATAGACCATCTAAAGAAAAACATACTCATATCTTACTTTTCCTAAAGGCTGGTAAAGGAATGTTATATTCTACTTTCAACACTACTAATATCCCTCCCATAAATTAGAGGAATTAGGTTTGTTTATTCTGATGTGTTCTGCATGAAATATTTATTTTTCTCAGGAAATACTCTATCCAAGGTCAACAGCATGCCCAGTCATATGCATATCATCTGAAGAGGAGTTTTGGGACATATAACTTTATTGGAGTGGACGCCTGCCCAGATCCAGGCCCAAAGAGACCATTTAATTTCTTTGGATATCTTACAAAGGTAGCAATCTTTTTTCTTTTTTTGGAAAGTTGCATCAGTACAGTGTATTGCTGAAATGAAAATCATCTATACATTTTTTTAATTTGTAAACTTTTTATAAGCAATAATAATAAATTGTAACAGGACGTCTGTAAAATAATCATGCATCCTGTTCAAAACTAGTTTATGTTGCAAGGGAGTGTTACGTTACTACTTGTTGTTTTCATTCACATAAAGTATAATCCGTAGGTCAAACTTCATATCTATGGTCTGGTCCCCAGAACCGATCTAAGACTTAAGTCAGAATTTCAAATCACTTTAAAATTGTTATTTCTCATGTAACATGGTCAAAATATTACTTACCAATGTAAACTCTGGGTAAGTTATTATACAACAAATTTTATCTAAGATAACAGAAAGGGACATATGAAATTTAATGATTAAAATTTTGACTTCTAAGATTGCTTTGTGATCCCAGAGCCAGGACTTGCATGACAACAATGTGTTTGTATCTCCAGTGTATTGTTGTGATGATCAGAGCTGTTTGTTATTATTTGCACAGTTATTGGATGTGTAATATTCTGTCCTGATAGGCCAGGCTGGCTGACCTGCAGAGGCTCGAGCAGGCTAACAGTGGCGCAAACATGACAATATGGTTTGGTCATTACCCTTCCTCTACAGTGGTGGAAGAGCATCCAGGCTTGCGACGAACACTAAGGTAGTGTTTTATTATACAATTGTCCGTGTATTTTCACAGATTAACACCATTTAAATATCTGCTGTGACGTCACACTATTGTCAGTGAAGTTGATTATTTTTTAAGAACACAGGCTTGCGAGATTGTGGTTTGAGCGGTGATGGGGAATGACTTGTACCACCCGAGTAAGCCTTCAACTGGTATACGTTAGAGATGAATTCCAACTCATAAACACAAGGCTTTAAAACATTCCAATATCTGAGCTATCCGAGAAGACCATGCAACCTTCTCCTTTTAGACAAATTTAAACATTTGTTGTGACGTCGATCCTTTGTCAAACCGATCATAAGAATGTCATATATGAAGGGTCCATGAAGGTGAAATTCATTTTCCAACAGTTTCGTTCTTCACCTTCATTTCAAATACACCAAATGTTGCCAGTGTGAGAAAAGGCAGAGTAGCGCCATCAATTTTCTGAGGCACAAATATGAACAGCAAGGTGAACTGGTGGGTCTAATTTGTGGCATTCTCATTACGAACATGGATATCTAGAGGCCTACTTGTGTCAATGTGACAGAGATAATCTACTATCAGACTTCCCTAGATTATATGTAAGCTTCAGTCAATTCAGATTGACTTTCCCGCATAACTGATCATAGACCAAGTCACTGTCCATAATCGTACATACCCAGTTAGTAATCTGTATAATGTACAACCGACTGGACTCCTAGTGGCTAAAAGCTCTAGCACTGTCGCATACATCATACATCATTTTCACGAAAGATCAGCCAAGCTACATATTATATTTTAGTATGCAAATAATGCGGCTCAGCTGCCACGAAAGAGCATTGATTGAAGTTAATTGTGATTGAAATAACGTTTGAAATGTCTCCGGGCGTTCTTGAAAAAGAATTGATAGTTGTTACCACAAACACGTTTAAGTAGGAGAAACAATTCGCAAGAGTTGACTGTTGAAAAAGAGTCAACGCGGTGCTCCCCACCTTGTTGATTTTTTCTCCACTACATAATACTATTGCAACATCTCGTGTGAGGAAATCAGAAGACGTACGGTAATTGACCTAAAGTTTCGCACGCGAGGTATTTTCGTTTAATTTAACACCATCTGAGTTGAAGACAAGATGACAGAAGAGAGCGATTAGCGACCCCCTACAAACACAACCTCCCCTACACCCATCTGTTTCATTACCCTGCATGGAACTAACAGCTCTGGTTGCTAATCCTCGCCACATGGTGTTAAGTGACTGATAGTGAGGTGCGCAGGTCTCCAGACTAATAGGCCTACATCTTTATCTCTAAACATGCCCATGAATGAAATCAAAGAAAGTATTAAGAAAGGCAATGTCTATTACAAACCTTTAAATCCCACACACTATCTGAAAGCAAGACCACACCAAACAAAGAATGTACATGTACATTCTTGCAGACAAACCGATCCTTGTATACAGTTTTGCCACAGCTTTTTGCCAGCAAAAATCACATGGTCGATGGGTAGACAAGTGGAAATTTTGAGTTCTGTGATTGTAAGTGGCTTGTATGTACATGCAGATAAAGCCAACGTGTATGACTGAAATTTCATCTGAGGGGACTTGATGAAATATGAAGTAAATTAAGTATTCATTTTTGCGATATATGGGCGGAAGTTGACAGTCTATCAAATTACGCCAGAATAAACAAGAATTGTTTGGCTGCAGTGAGGCAAAGCCACATGTATATAGGTGTCGTTTTGATCTCGTCTGCTGGTGGCCTATAGTTTGCAAGTATTGATTCACGGTGTACTAAATTCTGCTTCAGTTTTGTGTACCAAAAGCCATGCGGTTTAAAAATGGATATTTGACATGACACTTCACATGCGTAAAGGCACTGGGTAGTCACACATAACCTCCGCAGAGTTTTCTCCCAAATTCCCATTTATCACAAAAGAATGATAATAAAACAATCAACCTGTTGCTGAGTGCATGTGCTAAAATCATTATGATTAAAACTAAAGAAAACATGAACTGTTTATGGTGGGAGAATGGACTAACTGCTCAGTGAAGCGTGAGCTTGTTGATTACTTTCTTGAACTGTCCTTATAATCCCCTTTACCGCCCCTGATGCTCTCCTGTGGCCCTCAGTGAGTAACAACCACAATCAACGCAATGAATCTTGGGATACACTTTCCAAGTCCCAGGGCAAAATTATAGGTCATTTACAGTATGTCACCCTAATGTTTTTATAGGTTTGTAAATTTTACACAATATATGTGTGTACATGTAAGACCACTGTTAATTAATTGTTCATTTATGATGACCCTTACACATATAATATTTCAGACAAAATAATTACCCTAAACTTAAGCTTTTTTCAAGTGAAACATTTTGCTGGATTCTGATTGATTTGTTCTCCATATTAGGTCAGTTGATAGTGTTTTGTGAAGTTTGATTAATTTTTTTGTTAGCAAAGGCACCAAATGTAGTACCTGCCTTAGGGCCTGTATGTGCTTCTGAAAGTGCATTTTTACATGCCAAAGCTTCTGGTGAAATTATGTGGTTTTAAAATATGTGCCTTGTCAGACAGTCTGTTTGAAAATTGTTTGTAATTACATTTTGAACTCAACAATCAGATTCCTCCCCTTAGATGCTGACCATCATTGTAGAAGTGAAATATTCTTTCATACAGGATAAAACGTAAGTCAAATAAATATATTTTGAGCAGAAGGCTATCCTGAAAAAGTGGCCAACTAACTACAGAGCATCACATGAAGCAACATTGGTTAATGTTTGCAGCTAGCTGCTTCAAACCCCCTGAATCGTTACAGTATGATAATGGTTTAATTTTGATTTTCAGTAGTGGGATAGCATACCTCTGTGGTCACCTGCACACACTGGGCAATCTTGTCCCTCAGATGTACACTTATCAGTACGCAGGCTACTTAGAGCTAGAGCTTGGAGACTGGAAGGACAACAGGATGTAAGTATATATGTCCTGATCCTATTGTTTGTATCAGGTTCATGAAATTTGCAATGTATATCACATCTAAACAAGGGCAAGTCATTCCATTTTGTTCTTTCTCAACATCCCAGTTGTTTCTATCAAGTTGTCTCCCCTTAATCTGTTTTCTGTATAAGGCTCTATGACATTAAACTTCATTTCTGATTTATTCTGGTACAGAATTCAGTCAAATTATTGAGCTCAAAATTGGAACCGAAATGAATGGTTGCTTTAGTCTTAATAATGATTGGGATAGAAAGTTAAACACATGTGTTGATGGATTCATGTGTACATGAAGAGTACATTTATGTAGTGTCTGACACTCAACACATCAATGCAAGATCGGAAACAACAAAAAATTCGGTGTGTTTGTGTGGTCTAAGGCACTATTTGAATTTTAATTTGACTTTAGTCTGATAAATAATAATAATAATATAAATTGTACGCTTTTGTTTTCTCAGCTACCGCATTATGGCCATAGATCATGACATTTTGTCCTTCACCGACGAGTCGTTTGATCACTGGCCTGTGATTTTGATCACCAACCCTAAACATGCTCTGTTCCAAGTGCCTCATCATGAGAAGCTAGACAGAATTGCCAAGTCTACACATATCAGGTCAAACTATTTCCAACTTTCACAAATTAGTTCTCATATAAAGCAATAGTCTTATTTTAGGGAGAAATCTGTGTTTAGTTGTTGTCTTGAAAATGCCCAGTATATTTGAACTAGTCCAGTTGCTGATCAGCCAGATGTAACTTTAGCTGTCTGTATATTAGAATGTGATACCTGTACACATTATTTTGGCAGCTGGATGTGGTTAAGAGGTAAGACGGATTACTCCTAACCACAACTCAAGGCATCCAATGTAAAGATTCAATCTCAGTCTTGGCTGAAAATTTGTAGAAAATCTATACATCAGTTACGGTTTGTCAATAACTTCCCCTAGCACTCTTAGTTTCCTGCTATAATCAAACCGACCACTATAATTGCAAAATTCCTTAGTATGTGGAACAGGGCAACTCTCTTTGGGTTTGAACTTTGGGACCATAGCCTGAGCTTCTACCACTGGACCAAAGTGAAGTTCCTGTTGACCCAGTGGTAGATAACCAGTTCATTTTACCAGTGTCACATATACTGTTAAACAACAATTAAATAAAATAAATATACATCATGAAAACCAGTCTCACATCCACAGTTTGATCATTTTGACCAGTATATTTGGTTTTGGTGATGTTTTAGTTTGCCTTCCTTATTTGTTTATACGTAGCCAGTTTTTATAGGGTAGAGGAAGCCAGAGTGCGTGGCATAAACCACAAGCCTTTGGCAAATTACTGATGAACTTTACCACATGTGGCATACAGATATGCACACCTTTTTGGTGGAAGACAAGTGCTTATCACTGAAAGTTGGGCTGCACAAACAGCCACACTAGCATCGCTGACCCCTTAATGTTTTTATGTTTTCTGTCTATTGCTGTAGAGTGTTAATTTTCTCACCCTGGCCTGTGGAGACAGTGACAGTAGAAGTGGACCATATTCCATTACCTGGCGTTTCACATGCTGGCAGTGGTCTCTATGTTATCCCATGGAATCCCCAACAATATTTGTACGGCCAGCACACTATCACAGTTTATGCAAAGGTGGGTTAATGTCAACATGGTTTCCTTTCGTAGTGTATCAGCTGATAATAATATCAGGATGCTTGTTCATAATGAAAGAAAGAATGCGAACAATATGTCTTGTTTCTTTTTTTTGGTAAAGCTGAAAACAGTACACAATGCTCTTAATTATGTTACAGTTGAAATATGAGTAATTTGAAAACAATCCATCAGATCTTAATTGGAAAGATGTATGTACATGTATTTATGTTTTCCTTGTTTTAATCCAAACGTTTATTTTCACTAATAAGTTCTTTCATGAACACAATGTTGTATTTTACTCCTGTTTGATTTTGTAATATTTATGCCAGTTTTCAGTTACATGTATAAAAATTTATCCTTTTCTTTTATACCTGTAGGATTCTCTGGGGAATTCGAGAGAAAAAAGTCAACCATTTTCACTGGATGGAAGTCGCCCAAAGTTTAGATATTTGCCAAGTTTTCTACTGATGTTTCATATAGATTCTATTGTAAGTACATTGAGACACAACAGTACATTGTAAGAATTGCATATTGTAAGAATTTAGCACGGATAAAACTATCAGGATTACATTTATTATGTATGTTCACCAGTGGCAAGTTTTACACTGGATTGACAAGATTGATGGACAGCTGAAATAATAGAAATGAAGAGAACATTTAACGCTGAATCGGATGCTGTGTTCTGTAATATGCATGAATGAATGAATGCTTGGGGTTTAACGTCACACTTAACAATTTTTCAGTCATATGACGATGAGGAGCCGTTAGATGTGTGTATATTGTCTTTTTTGTCTTGAGGCAGGGCATGCAGCCAAAGTGCTGCCGCCACTGAAGAATCATGCCTAAGACACCAGACATGAAGCCCCACCCAGTCACATTATACTGACACCAGGCCAACCAGTCCTGTTTCCTTGCTCTGACCCTCCTGAGTGCCAAGTGAGGCAGCATCAAGTACTATCTTGGTCTTTGGTGTGACCAGAACTGGATATGCTCTTGGGTCTCCAGACTTCGAGGCAGGTGCTCTAACCAGACCGAAGCAGCCTGTAATATAAGATGTATATATCTGGATAAAAACAGAATATGAGTTACTTTATTCTGTGATGTTGAGGTTTCCTCTAAAGTGATCTCATTTTGTCTCCATTTAACAACAGATCACCTTTTTGTGAACTTTGTACCTGTGATCACTGGAACTTTGTTTTCATCACCTGTACAAAAACATTTCTGTAACTGCATTTACTCTTAAGTGTCTCTCTGTAATACATGTTATAGACTTGTTGATTGTGTGTGTCATGTCATAAGAATCACACACAGTTCCGATTTTTATTATGTTGTTTTGGTTTTTCAGGCATTGATGGTTTTTATGATGTCCTGTTTGTCTGTGATTTTGCCTTTGTATGTATTAAGAAAATGCAACCTTCCTCCAAAAGCCCCTTATTCACGTAAGTGCACGCATTATTTCTCTAGAAAATCCATGTGATTTTGATTTTTTTTTTGATTGGTGTTATACGCAGTACTCAAGAATATTTCACTTAAAGAACAGCAGCCAGCATTATGATGGGTGAAAACAGGGATGATTTGCCCTGGGCTCTACTCGGTTTCCACCACCCACAGAATTGGAAAGTAAAAAATCTTTCAGTGTGGATTGATTGATTGATTGACTGATCGGTGTTCAACACTGTACTGAAGAATTTTTCCCAAATGTGAAGACGATCAGGTTTATGGTTGAAGGGAAGCTAAGGCACCTGGAGTAACTGATTGACCTTCCCCAGGTACCTTACAAACCTCTTGACTTAAAACTGCAGCCGAAACAGAGAGAGCTATTTTCGAACATGGAACCTCACTGGTCAAAGACCACACAGCCAGTCAGCTAATTAACTGTCTGAGCCAGTGAGCCCTTTTCTCACTGATTATGGCATTATGTACAAATGAAATAATAAAAAACAGATTGATGTGATTTGATTATTTAGATCTATTTTCATGAATGAACAGTAATTTCTTTTTTGCTTAATTTCAATAATTGCCTCACGTAATCACATTATACATAGACTGGAGAGAACACCACTTGTCCTGCTGCTGGCCAGTTTACGCCTTTAAGAATGACCTAAGAATGACCTGAATCTGAATCTCATATTTTTGAGGCAGATTTTGGTAACTGTTATAGTAGGTTTCCATTTTATACAGTTCATAGTTACAGCTCTGAGACCACTTTCACATGACTTCATACATCTCATTTCCCTTATCTTTTGACAAATACTGTTATCTCTAGGTTTTGTGAAAGTGCATGTACTTGATATTGCACATAACCCTGTTTGTGTTTATGTATTTGCAGTTACAAGGGGATTCTTTAGATGGCCAACACGTTATATTTTTACGAGAATCAAGTGGATATGGATGGTCTCCAAATGTGATGTTTTATACCACTGTTTGACTGGTTTTGTCATATATGTGGCCATTGGTTAGTAATAGTTGATTTCATTTAACTGATTCTACTTGACAGTTTTTAAATTAGTAATTAGTATTGTTGAATGAATGAATGATTATGGCTTAGTGCCACATCAGCAGTATTTCAGCCATATCGTGGCAATTATATTGTTAAAGTCCACCTATCCACATTATGGTATGGAGTTGCCCATTGGCCCATAAAATTTCTGGTGTTATTACCATCTATACAGGGATGCTTCACTGGGAGCTATTAAACTAGAGATGCCGTATTTACCTACCACTTGCCCAGAAGCCTAGCTATTGAAAATACACCCTGACAGCAAAGACACTACTGAGTTACCGCCCTTTGTGGGATGTTTTAGTTTTTGATATCCTATATCTACAAATTGTTCCACATAGAGCTTCTAAATTTGAGGTCCCTAATAACATACCAGTTGGCCCAGAAGTCTGTTAATATTGATCTGTTAAAATCAAGATAGATGTCTATCTTAGTCCCAGGTACATACCAATTGATCCAGTGGTCTGTTAAAAATGGATCCTGGTGACTAAAACGTAGTTACGCCTTACTGTGATATGTTTTTTCCTGTTAACATTGTATTTAAGAACTGCTTCATATATATATTTCAGTCATGCAAAACACCCATCTACCATGCTGATAGATTTCTTTTACGTAATCACATGAAAAAAGTCCTAATGATAGCTGTTACACACGCTTACATAGACGTTTTCTGTTGCTAAGCTGCTAAAAGTGCAACGTCTTCTTGATAAGTAAGGTAATAGGCAAAATGATATAGTAACTGGTATGTTATCTGTCTTCCTTTAAACCCAGCCTGATTTACATGGTTTTTGTCTTTTTCTGAATGTAAAGTTTGCAGTGTTTATTTATTTTGCTATTACAGGCCCATGGTTTGTTGGACACCTTCTGTATGAGTACTACGGTGTTGTGTTTTCATGGGGTATCTTCATCAAAGGTACATACATTCCAGGCAGTATCACATATTTGTATGGACTACTCCAAGTAAGTAAAGTTAAGAATCATTTTCAATTTCTTCCTCCAAAAAATGTTTGTTTTATTATTTAAAAATTTAAGTTCTAAAATAACTTGACAATTACTCTTAGGCTAGGTAGGCTATGTTTTAGCATGGCTTGGAATTGAAATGGTTAGTCATTATAGTTAAACAAGTACTGGCCTGTAATTTATCAACATTAAATTCAGTTACTAGCAACCATTGCTATATTTATTCATAACTATTTGCAAATATTTCTTCCAATAGATTTTATATATTTAAATAAAAATAAATCACAAAAAAAGTTTGATACGTTTTCCTTTATATAAATGAAAGACCACCTAATATCATGGAGGACCAGTAGACATGTTGTAGTTGATTTCAGCCCACCCTAAACATGTATGTGTATTGTGAGTAATGAACACCTGATTTACTGCTTAAGGTGTGTCAGATGTGGCAAAGTATATACACTGCTAACATATGAACTCTTAGTCTCTTATCAGAGCATCTGTTTCAAGTCGTGAAAAAAAAAAATTATTGTTGTATTTCTCTTTATTTTCTTTTCAGAATTTAACTTTCAACATTCCATTGCTGCTACATTTTGGCTACATGTTTGATTTCAACCAGCGTCGGAAGACTCGCTACCATTCACGATTGCACTTGAGTTGGCGCAGAGACTGGTTCTTCATCTTGCTCCTTACATTCCAGACCTACATGGCGTACAGCGGCTATTACCTGGCTTATGGAGGCGTAGCCCTCTTACTTTGCCCAGTCAGGACCTGGTCCGTGCTGTTAGCCATCACCCTTCACTGGAAATGTGCAAAATTACTTGACCCTACAGAGATAAATTCTTCCCTGTAGTCATTCACAGCTGTCCAACTACGGGTATTAATTTGATCTTTCAAGGCTCACCAGCAATCATATGAACCACCAGAGGCAACCACTTTACATCTGGTTCTGCATTTATTTATTTACATATTTATTTAGTATTCCTGAAAGTTTAATTGTCGGCTCTCGAGTGTGTGTGGAATCATATTGATTCGTTACATGAACCGCAGTAATAGGACGTGATGATTTAACTGTTATGCTACCTGAAAACTGTTCTTAAATGACCTGAAATTACGCCCATGACAAAGTTGTTCTTCTAGATTCTGAGAGTTCTGTTGACTTTAGAAGTGTATTTTGGGGTTAATTTGGAAGGTACTATGATATTATGCTGGAGAAAAAGTAAGTTTGAATACTGAAAGTAATATTTCTGACATTTATTTCCCCTTAAAGATGAACTCTTTTAAAGACAAAATGCTAGGTAATTTTCCATACATCCTGAGCCATAAGTTAGAGTGCTCTAACACATGAGTAACTCCCAGCCTATTTCTGTGTGTCTCGTTCAGTCAAGTTACATGAAGGAATTCCCTTACATTGATTATCATAGGTCACTGGAATGAGTGTTGTTGTAGCACTGAGCTGCTCTTATCCTACTAGTTTCAGCTAACATGTACTTGCATGATGTAATCAGAGTTGAGTTAAATTTATTCTGACCACAGGTGCCTTTACATGTTTTGAAATGACATGAAAACTTAAATTTTTACTCTTTTTTTGCTAGTGTAATGATCTGTATTTAGGTATTGTTAAATCATACATCCAAAAATGTTTGACATAGCTGACATATAAATATGTGTATGTTGTTGCCTTGTGCACATGTAGCTAAAGAGTCATAGCTAAAATAGTGTCATTGGCTTCCTGTGTTTTTTAATTGAAATGTTGTAAAACTGGCACATTTATGAGGAGAGGAGAGCAAGCTTTCAGGGTTTTAGTCAGTCTCATCCCTATCTTTCCTGTTTTCTCTCCATCTCACTGAGTCTATTTGAGTTAAATCCGCCAAACATTGCATTTATTATACATTCGAAATAAAACTGTTGTTTAGTTTTAAGGTTTACTGTCAATGCTCTTTTGGGGCCCTCGCTGGTCGAGTGGTATAAATTGCAGCCACTGCCTTTTGGTTTATACATCACTTTAGTCTGGTGAAGTCAGTACATTGGATCGTGTACAACTTTACTTTGGGAGGCTAGTCAGACAACTGGAGCTGATTCCGCAAAGAATATTGTGAAGTCAAAATTTAAAACTTTGTCACAATGCTTAGTTTTTTGGCACTGAAAATAGGAATTTTGTCGCATTTTGTTTAAAGACAATCAAAATTTTAATTTCTAGTTTAAAAATTGTTTTTCGAAGTCAGAAATAGCTTTGAGGAATGACTTTTTGCCTTTATGTATCACAATATAGGTGATGTTCAGATGCAAGTGCAGAACATGACAAATTATCTTCACATCTGTCTTTATTATCCCAGAAATAAGATATAAAAAAAAAAACATGTTATTATATTAGCACCTGGATTAATCCAGAATTCATGGCAGGATATCACTGGATTTAAGTATCTTCTGAGATTTGCATTATGATAGGGAAAAGCTTTACACCTTTGCTGCCAGTGTTAATGTATGCAAGCAGTCTTATGTTTATACATTATCTCATTACCTCAAGTGAAACTTTCAGCTGGAAGGGAGTCAGAGAGGCCTGATATTCTTGACTTAGTTAAGTCAAGGTTAATTTCATACGCATTACAAAATTATGCAGTGCTTCTGCAGTTGGCTTTACGTCTCAGTGTACATTTTTGTACAACCCAAGCTCTGTCTTTGTTTTAAGCAAGCACAGTTACAGCTTTACAGAAGTTATTGTACACTTGTGTTTACACTATGACTTATATTGTCATCAAGACAAATTGGCAATATTGTACTGTACGAACTTGAATCCGGATCCTGTGAGTTCTGCTCAGTCTGTTTTAATGTGCACAATCTCAAATAAAATGGAATCCTTAAATTTGACATTGTCTTAGTTTGTAGTGTCTGTGTTCTTCGAGTTGGTAGTGGATGTGAAGTCGATTGGTTGTGCTCTTAAATGTAATATAATAAATTGCAACATTGACTACTGGTACTTTACATGGCATTCTTGATACTTACACCTTTATCTTTTGAGGTATAATGCTGGTCACATCATCAGAAGGAGGCTACCCATGTTTGTTGGTAGAAATCGCCTTTGTTATCTATACCAGCTGTAATGATAATAATGTTGAAGATATGACACGGAGACGATTTAATCTTTACTCTTTGTCAATGTGAGTCATTCAAACCTGGAATAACACCATTATAATCCTGAAATCCGTGGTCTGTGGCTGAATGGTTTGTGCAGTAGCGTGCCACAATGTCCACAACTATCCACTTCACCAGCCTGCGGATGGTTGTGCTTTTCTCTTGTGCTCTACCTGATTTCCTCCCACCATAATGATGGCCTCTGCTGCATAAGAGAAATATTTTTGAATTTATAGCATAAAAATCCAGTCAATTAAATAAATAAAAACTGAAATCTGTAAATCATCTTACCAAACCTCATATCAAGTTATTGTGTACTTTACTCGCATACAGGAGGGCCTACCAAAGCTAGAATGTACGCGGCTGTTGAAGGTGTGCGTGTCTCACATGTTGGGAAGTCTGTCAGTTACTTGCTGGAGGTAGGTTCTGGTTGGTGGATTCACCAGTGGATCTCACTTTCCTCCACCAATGAATCTAACTGCCTAAGTACAACGGAAGTTATCTTGAGTTCTGAGTTCTATCGTGTTGAACACCAATCATTTAATGAATGAATCAACCAATCAAGGTTTGTTTTTAAACATTATAATTAATAATTAATACAAATAATTTACGTTTGTAAATGAATCCATATACATGTATGTAATTACATTAAACACACGTACTTTAATCACTCACTGTATGCTATGTTACAAGTACCTTCTCAATTCATATCACAAGGCTTGCCAGCATCTGGGTTTATATAGGCCAGCACATACTGGTACACAACGGCTGTATTATTTGTACCGGTGTTTTATATGTAGTACTGAGGCTGGGTTCACATATAATCAAGATTCTCTCCGAGTCAGCATAACCTGCAATAATAGATATACAGATGTAATTGGGCTTGGTAATCCTAATTAACGATATGGATACCAAAGTGCAAGTGCGATGATGCTAGGCTTGCAAGAAGGAAATCATCAATTCCAGCCCCATTACCATAGCTACCAGCAGCTGGCTGCGCCTGGCCTTTTCAGTCATATAGTAGGACAGACATAAAACTATAAAACAGACATGTTTTAATGTGTATAGACCTGCAAATTGACATATCTGCAGGACTGCGGATGAAAGGTTATAAATAAAGAATAAAAACAGTTGCCACAGAATAGGCATATAGGCCTGCTTAAAATCATTAAAAACAAAAACACCAAAAAAAAAAGAAAAAAAAAAAAAGAAAAGCAAACAGAAATACAGACAGAAAACAAACTTTTAGCCAAACATTGTATGTAATTTACTTTAGTGGTTTCGTGTAGTAATGCCCGATACACAGGCAAGTTCTGCATAAGGCAAGCCTACAAATAAGTTAATGTTCGAAGAAAAAAACATTGCTTCTGTCCTTAATAAAATCGCTTTGGTTAATATTCAGTGTGACGATACAATTATGTACACAGTGAGTGGTTACAATTTATTATTTGAATCAATGTATTCATTGATTAGAAAACGCATTGTAAGATATGACAGCTGCGGGTCCTGAGTGGGGCAAATGTGGACACAAGATAAGCCCTCCACGAGACACAGCTGACGTGTCGAATGCGGCTGCGCCGTGGTAAGCGTGGAGAAATCATGGAAGTCGGAGAGATATCGAAAACACCGGCTCGTGTGATCATACTTATCGTTACCATTGCAGCAGTTGTTGAATTTGCAGTGTCATCCAAAATATCTAACGAAAGGCTATGCGGCGATAAAGAATGTAATGGTAGGTGGTGAGATCGCGGCGTACAGCCCAATGTTGTTGTTGTTGTTTGTACTGTCACTGACGTTACTACTACAACATCTGCAACTGTGGACGTGCGTGATGAAGAAAACTTCCTCAGTGATGACTGATGGCGAATGTCCCATTGGATACTGTCGTCATTCTTGATGCATAGAATAAGGAATTTTCGGAAGTTACAATAAATTGTCGGCATTTAGTGCTAGTCTTTATGCAGTATACAAAAGAATGAAATACAATGGTGCTTACCAGAGTTAACCTAATATATTAATAATATATATGGAGAGGTTTAACTGAAACCAAAACACATAGGACTATTTTGACAGCAATGTACATGGTGATTTTTTATGAGCTTTTGGCCGCAACTGCTGAGATTGTCAGATAAAAACACACAGTTTGGTTCACTTACCAGCTACATATATACTAGGAAAGTTCACAGTTGCACAGAACACTACAGTTCACAGCTTGGACAGGTGAGCAGTGTTATGTACAATATATACAGCTGACCCCTTGCTATTTTTGTGTTTTTCAGGGCCGTATACTTTGCTAGTCGGACTTTTTGTTGAAGAATAGTTTGATGACAAAATCTATCACATCTGGTGGATACATATTTTTAGACAACAAAATTTTAATGTTTTCGACCTCATTGGTGAGACTGCACGGTTTAGTAATGTGTTCATTAGATTAATTTTGCATTTATTGGGGAGGGGAAAAAGCTGGTCCACATGGTGTGGAGTCCAGTGTGAGTAGGTTTCCAATACAGTGTTGTGTGGATTTTGTCTGGTGTCCTAGAGATGAATACATCAAGGAATGGGAGAGAACCATTAACTTCATGTTCGCAGGTGAAGTTCAGCTGATCATGACAGCTTTTAATATAATCCAGGAAAGGCTGGACATCAGCTGTTTCACTAAACGCTTAGAATATGTTGTCCACGTAACGTTTGGTCTGACTCCTGGGTAATTTCGGACAAACTTGTTTTCATAAAGACAGAGGTGCAGCGGGGAACCCATGGAGTTGCCGTCCACTTGCTCAAAATAGTTGTTGAATCTGAGTGTGACATTTGTTGCTACAAGTGTCGGGGCACGCTTGAGTTGTCTTCAGGTCATTCCATGAAATTTCGATTTGGTGTCTGGTGTAACCTGGTCAAGAATGATGGTCATAGTTTCATTGACGGGTACGTTGGTAAAAAAAAGGCTGGTGACATCAAAAGAACACACTGCCCCCCTTTATGCTTTTTTTTTTTGTTAAGTATGTTCAATTCCTTTTCACTATTGTTAGATAGTCTGTGTAAGAACACACCGCTTCGTCCGTGCATAATCATTGTTTTCAGCATGTAAAACCTGTTCTGTATATATTGTACATAACACTGCTCACCTGAACAAGCTGTGAACTATAGTGTTAACTTTCCTGGCATATATGCAGCTGGTAAATGAACCAAACTGTGTGTTTTTATCTGATGATGGCAACAGTTGTGGCCGAAAGCTCATAATGAGTTTGTAATCACCATGTGCAAAGTTCTCAAAATAGTGCCATGTGTTTTGGTTTTTAAGTAGACCTTTCCCCAGGGCTCTGGTAGGTTTCGCCCCACGATAATGTTGGTTGTTGTTTTATAAGTGAAATATTCTTGGGTATGGCATAAGACACTAATCGAATAATTCAATAAATATTTGTCACTTGCACTTCAGATAATGTTGATACAAATGATTCTGCACCTTACATATTTGTAAGAGATTCCTTTGTATCTTGTTTTTGTTAGAAAATTACATTTTCCAATGACTCGGAAACATATAGTATTACCTTTGCACTAGCTATTACACAAGGTAGATGCTAACAATGAACTTCCTTCATATGACATGTTTGAGTGGCATTTAGAAGTAGGGAAGGAAGTACACTGGGAAGCTAACAATGTTAGTAATGGCATCAAAACTCTGTGTTAATGAACAAAGGAGAAAAGACTTTCCCTGTGTACTCCCTTCATATGAATTCTGTTTAATCTTAGAAAGATGACTTTCAAGTATAACGTAGAGATTTTGTGTAAAGATAATGGTATTTTGACTGAAATCATCATTTTGACTGCAAATCATATCAGTTAAATTTATTCTGTTCAGGCTGAAGATTGGGGTTGTTTATAAACAGTTTGATTTGTTTACCAAACTGAAAGGTTAGGTTTACAAATACTACAGCCAGTATAAAGAACATTGGAATTTATGATAGCTCTCCAAAGCCCTGAAAATGTCTTCCAGCAATCTTTTGGGTGGTTGTGGGTTTCCACCATTCTCTGCCTGGTTTCATTTCACCATAATGCTGGCTGCCATTGTACGAGCGAAATATACTTTAGTACAGTGTAATACGCTAATCAAATAAATCAAGTCAGTAAAAGCTGTTAAAATGTTAAAGTCATCAGGTGACTCCTTGAAAAGATTTCTCCAGTGTGATAATGTAGTTTTATTATTAAAAGAAGTGCGAAGTTTTTGTACTACTGTAAATGAATGAATGAATGACTGATTATGGCTTAATGCCACATCAGCAATATATCAGCCATATCATGGCTATGTACTACTGTGATGTACTCCGTTATCACAGAGGCTCAACATTGATGTATATTGTTTCAGTTGTTTTGTCAGAAGCAAAGACACTAGGAAACTATGGCAGCAAGGAACCTTTTCACCTTTCCTTTAAGCGTGGTCAGATAATACGCATTGTCAGCAAATCAGCTGGAGATAAGCCTGAGCTATGGGGTGAGAGGTAAATATTTGTATATCAGAAACAATATAATGGTGTCACAGGTAATATCTGATGAAATGAAAAATGTAATGTTATGTGCAAATGTGTAGTTTTATAACTTTGTGGTGTCTACAGATGGTAAGCAGCCATAGTTGATGAAACCATCGTCAGAGATAAGTAAATGGTCTGTCATTTCGAAGCTATATTAACACGGGCTGCTACAGCAGCACTGTTCCAGTATGGTGACTGAAAGTTGCTCACAAAAGTCAAATTTCAGGATTTCACTGGAAACACTGAGATTAGTTCATGAGTGGATGGATGTCTGGACCGAAAACTATCTGGTGATTCAGAGTTAAGGACAAATTAAACTGCTTCAAGGAAAGAAGGAATGTATTTTTATTTCCCGCTCATTTAGAACATCAAGAATGTTCCCAACATTGAACTTGTGGTTTAGGTATTGTCCAGTTTCATAACATTTGCAAATAAGATGAAGTTATTCATATCACCTTTCTTGGGTTATATTTCAGATCGATGGAAAACGAGGCTATTTTCCGAAAACTTTTGTCAGGGAAATGAACGTCATTATACATAGTCCAAGCTTTAAAGTTCCCACAGAGGTAAGGCTTATCTTGATTTCTGGATCAGTGTGTGATACTCATACAGATGTGTATTTATGCTGACGCAAGCTTGCCTAAAGAAAAAGAAAACAGCTTTTTTCACTGTTTTTTGAAAATAATCATGCATAAGATAATGTTGACAATCAAAAACATGTAAGTGGATATCATAAAGAAAGACAAATTCAGTTGTAAGTTATGTCACAATGATTCAGGTCCTCTTGCTCAAAACAAAAGGACAACAATTAATTCTGTCATCTATAGATATACTACTGACCATGTGGACAATGTATTTTCAACGAACCACTGTCATAATGTTGATTTTTCCTGGTATATACATGTATTTGTGAAATTTGTTAATTTCCCCTTTCATGGCCTATAACAGACCACAAGCTTTAGCAGTCTGCATGCGTACATCATTTTTTGCTAGAAAGTCATGATGGCCACAGATACATCGAAGAAAGCGACGCGTTGTACATGTATATGTATTCTGCATCCTTAGTGTCCTCTGTATAAGTGAAGATGCTTGGAGGAAATTTATGCACTCTAACAATTTGATTTGGTGAATAATAACAGTGAGGGGTTTGCAAACATTGTATCTGTACAAAATATGCATTTGTTCTTTTTCTCAATCCTCTTTGGAAAATAGGTTGCATGTTCTGGCTATTGAAGAAAATTGGGTTTCCTAAGAGTGGCCTTTTTGAAAGTGTGGTCAGGTCATGGCCAGTAAACATATTTTGATGATGTTGGTAGAAATGTGTATTAAAAGAAGTAAAATAGTCTGTCAGTGTAGATATTTCATGTCCCTGACTGTTGTCAATTACAGATTGCCCTTGCCCAAACTCAGCCACCAGTAGATGGAAATCGAGAAAACGTGAAGAAAATGGATCAGGCAGATTTTGACAAGGAGGCATCGGTTGTAGAGCAGACGGATGGCACAGAAACAGGTGAGATGTCAGGAAAACCTCTTCCACCTGCAGGTAGAATGGTTCTTCCACCTGCAGGTAGAATGGTTCTTCCACCTGCAGGTAGAATGGTTCTTCCACTTGCAGGTAGAATGGTTCTTCCACCTGCATAGAATGTGCACCATTTTCCTATCAATACATAGCCACAGCCTGACTGAAATAATGCTGTTTCGGTAATAAGCCATAATCATTTGTTAATTTATTTCCATGAAACTGTTATCCGTTGTATGAAGTGGAAAATTCTTGACAAAGGCACTAAGTAACAGTCAATTAAACAAATACATTCCTACATGTATAAGAACCAATGGATTTGTTTTGGTTTACAGAAAAGTAAATGACAGAAATGTTCCATACCAGTTTCTCCCATTCTAAGTTTCAGAGCTTATCTTTTCCAAGTGTACATGACTTAAAGTCAAAGCCAGGTTTGTGACATCAAGAGAAACAGGTGCTTTCTTGGATCCATATATTTATTTGGTCTAGTGTTGTCTTTTCTTTTAACTGTAAGTTCTTGGCTCTGTCCCCTTTGTAGGAGCAGAGAGTGATGTGATAGATGTAGATGGTGACACAGAAACTATAGTCACAGACACAAATGCAGAGGACAATACTGATGACGATGATACAGATGTAGAGGATGATGCAGATGTAGAGGACACTGACCTTGATGATCCAGATATTGAAGATGATACAGATATTGAGGATGATACAGATGTTCAAGAAGAAAGTGATGCCAGAGATGAGACTAATATTGAAGACAAGCAAGATACGAAACCTGTTGCTGCTGATCCTCAACCTCTTAAAGTGGAAAGCAATGGTAGCGAAGTTGAGGAGAAAAATGCCAAAGAACCTGAGGTATGTTGAAACCTGTATTTGGTGTGAATTTATCATTTTTCATGTGGCAGCAACCTGTGGATGGTTGTAGGCTTTTTTTGGACGACATCTTGTAATAAATTATATTACAGGTTTTTGAAAGGGTTAGACGTGAGTCGGGCTGTATTGGTAATGTTTTTAATCCTGGGAGGTGGCACTGGTGTAAAGCAGGCCCTTGAGCCA
Source organism: Liolophura sinensis (assembly GCF_032854445.1). NCBI lineage: Eukaryota > Metazoa > Mollusca > Polyplacophora > Chitonida > Chitonidae > Liolophura > Liolophura sinensis. The sequence continues at coordinate 66,549,964 of NC_088300.1, forward strand.
GTGTTATGTCAAAAATGGATTGTAGCGTAACGTCTAGAATATCACAATGTAGATGTATCGGTTTTTGTTGTTCTGTGATACTGCTTTTAAAGTGATGTCACCATGATGAGCTTGGAAAATAAAATGTCATCGAGGTCCTTGTGTTGGTGCTTCCACTATGGTGCAGGGAATTCTTAGTCTTGTAGTGTTTTTCATTGATCAGGAAGCCCAAGGAGACACAAAGATAAAGCCTCCAGAGCCTGTTCCCGACACCGAAAAAGATGACACCGAAATAGATGAGACTGAAGTGGGAGAGGAAGAAGTGGAGAGTTCTCAGGCAGGGGAGACAATCCAACCTGACCTGAAAGATATTACAGGTGGTGCAAAATCTAAGGAAGGTATGTGTAAATGGCTGTAATGCCCATATTAAAGTGCTTTAATGCTAAGAAGTGAAAAGGTATAATTCCGTGCGTTTGGAGCTCATTTGACAGTTACACACGTCTGGTAATTCTCTTTTGCATTTCTGAACATTGTGCCCATGGTGGAAAATGGGGTGGGGGGGGGGGGAGTTTGCAGGCCTTAAACTTGATTATGTATGTCACATGAATCATAATTAAAGGAATTTCGAAAGGTTAAAGCAGTAGTATATCAAGTATCAAACAGTAGAAAAAAAACTAAAACTGTTGTCTTGTTTACTCAAATTACTGAATTTGAAATGACAGCATGAATCTTGCTTTATCTGTTTATCCGTTTTTTGTTATTTTTTGTTGTACCAGTAAATTATAATGAGCTTCGGGAGCAGGCCACAGAAAAGGAGATTAACGAACTACATCAGCGACGTCTCCAGCAGAGTGTTAGCGTGGACGATGGGGCGGTTGAAGATATAGATGGTGAGGACAAACAGCTGGCAGTATTGTACATAGGTCACTAATGAGGGCTAGTACAGCTGCAGTAAAATGAGCCAGAGCCAATACACCTGTAGTGAAAGAAACCAGAGCCAGAATAGCTAGAATAAGACAAACTGGGTTCAGTACAGCTGCAGTAAAATGAACTAAAGCCATTACTTCTGCACTAACCTGAACCTGGACCCATGCTGCTGCAGTAAAATGAACAGTTCGGTTGCAAGAATGTGTAGAGACCAGTATAGCTGCAGTAAAATGAACAGTGTAGTTGCGAGAATATGTAGAGACCAGTATAGCTTCAGTAAAATGAACAGTATGGTTGCAAGAATATGTAGAGGCCAGTATAGCTGCAGTAAATGAACAGTACGGTTGCAATAATATGTAGAGGCCAGTATAGCTGTAGTAAAATGAACAGTACGTTTGCAAGAATATATAAAGGCCAGTATAGCTGCAGTAAAATGAACCAAGACCAGTTTAATAAGCTGTAATAAAATTGCACATGTTCAAAAGAGAGAATTTTTAGACCCAGTGTGACATGCATTGTAGTTGACAATCAAGTTTAAGGAACTCTGTCTGACAGCTTCTAGACTTATAAGGAATAGCCATACACTTTGTGTGAAGTTTTTAATGTTATTCCACCAACATGTTGTGCTAATTTAGGAATGAAGATTTTCTTTTTTTTTTTGTGAAGTATATTAATTTTTTTTCATTTTACAGCACTTAATGCCTTATTAACCAAGAAGAAAATTCCTAAAGTGGAACCAGAGCCAGAAATAACAGATGGGCAGGGCAAGGTCAACACATCTGGAGCCGCAGAAGAAGGCACTGATGTTACAAAGACAATTGAGCCTCAGCCTGTTAAAGTGACAGGAGAAACTGTAGAGGCGCCAAAGGGGGTGCCCATTAATGAGACAAATGACATGGATGTTAACCCCCCGAAGGATACTCTGGAACTAATAGAGGAGGTGGTTGATGTGCCTGGTTTGGAGGGTGAAGCCCTGCCGGTAATACCGGACCCCACTGATGTCACAGAGAAGAGTGAAGAAGTGAAACAGGCACTGGAGGACCACCATGTTGTCAAGCTGGAGACGACTAAACCAGAATTACAATCAACAGCAACCCTTAACCTTGATGTGACCTTGACAGCATCTGAAGCTGATCAGGTGATGATCACACCAACGATTGCTGAAAGTGATCCAGAACCTTCAGTTGCCACTACCGCATTGCCTACCCTGAAGGCAGTGTCTGATTATGAGATAAAGTTTGAAAAATCTCTGGTGGAAGGGACAGATACAAGTAAGGAATTACCAGACATCCAAGCCTCACCAAGTATCCCAGAATCACCTTCCACAACTCTGCTGGAAGACAAGCCGGATAATCCTGAACCTGAGCTTGTACCGTCATCAGAAATGTCCATTGTTCCAGCAGAGTCCAGTACATCTGAAGCAGGCACTGTGACTGAATCCCTCAGACAGAGCCCTGAGAAACAAGACTCTGCCCCAGGGAATTTTGAAGTGTTTGAAGGTACGACTATCTATTACGATGATGATCCGGTGAAGGAAACACCATATCCAGATTTGCAAGTGTCGCCGTCTAAAGACGCAGTCAGTCCATCTGTGCAAGACCAGAAAGCAGGGTCTGAGTTGCCTCTTGTCAGAGATATTCTGAAGGAAGCTGATATTGGTGCCACAAAGCCTGTGGATTCATCAGAAACCCAGCAGATCAGCGTTGCTGCTGCAGGAATGACAGAGGGGATAAGCCACAGTGAAGTAGTCACCACTGTTAACAGCAGCATTGCTGATCAAGAACAGTCAGATGCTGAACCACCAGTGCCAAATGCTGATGCTTACCATACCTTGGACTTCATGACTAGGAAGCCTCTCTCTGAAGAAAGCTTCCAGCCAACGCCCAGGGTTGATGAGGAACCTGTGAAATCTGATACGCCAGTGGGGAGCGGTCAGGAGAAGACTGATGATGATGGGGGTAAAAATAATGAGGCTGATTCTCTCAAAGAGGAAAGAAAAAACGCTGTGAACGCAAATTCTCTTAACTCTCTCAAGGATGAGAAAAAACCTGGTGAGGATGACTCTTCCAAGGAGGAGGAAAAACCTGGTGAGGATGACTCTTCCAAGGAGGAGGAAAAACCTCGTGAGGATGACTCTTCCAAGGAGGAGCAAAGACATGTTGAGGATGGGAAACTTACTGACTCTCCTAAAGAGGAGGAAAAAGACATTGACGATAATAACGAGAAAGATGGTAGCCTTTCTCCTGAGGAAGATAAACTGAAAGAAACTCAAGAAGAAAAGAAAGAGGAAGTTCTTGAAAAAACTGATAACAGCCCATCCAAAACAACAACAACACACCCTGAGACAGAAACCAAAGCAGAAGACTCTCCTGGTAGTAAACCACCACTGGGATCTGAAGATGAAGAAGTTCCTTTCTCACCTCCACCACAGGAAAGTGTCACACAGCATCCAGAACAGGAAACTGTTACAGAGACACCTAATGACCCTGAAGAACCAGACCCAGTTGGAGTAACTCCTCCCACCACAACTCCGGCCAGCCAGCCTGAATGGGAGACTCCAATTCCTGATGACCTGAAACATCCCGATGAGAAGAATGACCCTTACGCATCAGATGACCACTGGTCAAGACGTATTACAGACGCTCAGTTAGAAGAGGAGATGTATTCATCAGGTTTCCAAACGTTCAGTAAACAAGTGATGGCGGTGGTTGAGCCTGGTCTTCAATGGGTTGTAATGAAGGTAATACCAGAGGTTTAATACAGTAGCAATAATTGTTACATGGTGAAAATTTGTACAGCGTTTCTTATCAGAATATTTTCACAGGGTGTTGCATCACCCTGTGACATAGTAGTAATTTAGCCCATGTGGTACAAATCTCTAATTTTTCATTCATTCATTTATAGTTGTAAATTATTTCAGATGCCTCCATCAATACAGAATATTTTGGAAAAAGAGCCTCTTGGGTTGTCTCCCCCTGTGCTGGTGTTTGTCACCATGGCAACATTTGTCATCATGATGACAGTTACCTGCTGTTCGTGTGTATGTAGGGTGAGTACTTGGTTATTTCAGGACATGTACATTCACTCATACTGTTAAAGATATCTACCAAGTGCATATACAAGAAACCCAACGTTTTAACTGACCATAAATCCAGTGTAAATGAGGAGGATCTTCAAGTCGTCTCCATTCCCAAGCCTCCTTGGCCGTCCTATTAATGAAAAATCCTTTAAAATGACTTTTGAACACAAGTCACAGGGCTAGTAACAGAGCCGTGAAATCCTTGGAAAAGCCTGGAAATCTAAAGTAACTTTTTAGGTCTTGTATTTTTTTTCTTTTGACCTTTCTGCTGGGTAATCTACAGATAAAGCTCGGAGCGAACCTAAGCTCAGATTGTATATACTCATAGTATGCTGACTATCTATGGGAGAAGTTTGAAATTGCACTGTTGTCTTTATGAGAAAAGTCAATGAATAAAACCATTTTACACTTGTTGGAGCTTTTATAATGTGTATAACTACAATATTTATTCTGAATAACTTGGAAGATCTGAATATTGGGTCTGTGGAAGCTTGGAAAAGGCGTGGAAATTTGAAATCATTAGCGAAGCCGGAAGTTTAAGAAATACTTTTTCTTACGGCTAAATGGAGTTGAGGTCCTGGGTTTCTGAAGCCTTAAAGAAAGCAGTTTTTATTTTGCCATATTCTGTACACCACACTACAGTACCTATACCTGCACTTTGATGTTAAGAGTACAGTTAATATGTTCTGTTGTATATTTACCTCGTTTCAGGGTGGTGGCCAGCGTGGAAAGAAGTCCAATCCACTAGGTAAGATCATTCGTAAAGTGTCTTTTCCTCGTGACATTTTCAGACACGTTTCAAGGTAGGCATAGAACAGTTAGATAGTGTGTCACTTAAGCGATAGATTCACCATTTTGTGCCTCAAATATTTCTGATGTAACGATAAGCCATAATTACACATTTATTCAAAAACAGAAAACCTGGGTACACAGATTATGTTCAACTTACAGTTGACAGCTTGAGCAGTGCTGTACCAAATGCATGAGGTTTATCTCTTTAAGAGATTTTAACTGACTACTCAGTGAAGTGTGAGCAAACGTTACAAATTTAGGCATTCAGTTTTGTCTGTTTTATTTTTATGTCTTAATTTGTATCCTAAAACATATATTATATGCTATTCCAGTGGTTGTGCGTGGACTGGAAGAAAAACTGTTTGTAACGACAAAAGAAAAAGAAAACCTGGAAGATGAACTGGTAGAATCAAAGAAGAAGGTGAGTCATTTACAAGTGGACATCCAGCAAGAATACAAGTAATGAACTACAACTTCATAAAAATATTTGCGAAGTATTAATTCACCCAATTGGTAAGACGGTCAAAAATCATGTTTATATGATTAATTTATTCATAATTTATATGATTATAAAACCACAACTTCATGACTTTCCCCTTCTGTACTCCAGTTGGTACAACAGGGCATTTAATAGTTGATGAAAAATTCATTTGCAACTTTTTACCATATTTTAGTTTGACTAAATTTGTTATTTATTTGTGTTGTTGGTTTGTTCAACCTAGGATGTCTGCAGTATAACATGCTCAATGTTTTACTCCACTCCGTCTGTTGACCTGTAGTGCTGTGTCTTCTCTTTCAGGTGAAATCATTGGAGAAGCAGCTGCAAACACAACAGAAGTCCACAGGCTCCAGCCAGGTGGAAGTCCAGAATCTGAAAGTAAGTTCATCATGGTATTGTTGTATTTACTGATACCAATTTCACTAATGGGTACATTTGTTAGTATGTTTTGCCCATACTTGTGATTTAATATTCTGTATTTTATGGCATGAATTCCAGTACAAACAGTGAAAACAGTGCAGTATATTTCTGATGAGTTATACAGGAATTCTCACGTTATGTTTGCACTGGCAAACCTGATAATTGTGACAGTGTTTTCATTGCCCCTTGCCACATAAGTTGTGGGGGGACATGGAAATACTCTGTGTGTCCATCCTTCTGTTTAGCCTTCTTCTTGAACATTGTTTAACCAACCAAGCTGGTACAAAGTGGGTCAAGATCAACGAAGGGATCACACCATGTCCAGTGTCCAGTGTGGCTGCTGTCAGCCATCTTGGATTTCTGGGCCAAATTGCAATTTGTCTCATTATAAGACAGTTGCAGAAGACAAAGGAGGCGTGTAATTTGCTACTTTTTATGCATTGACATGAACAGTTAAAATAAAACCCTAATCGAAGTAAATTGACAAGAGACCGTATTTCACCGGTTTTGTTTACTCTGGCTTTGCTGTCTATGCTATAGGTCTTAATTATATTAAAGTACAACACAAACCAGCAAATCAGAATGAATGTAGTCAGCTCTAACTGGATGTTGTTTTTTATGTTCACTGCAGTTACATAATAATGCTCTTAAGGAGTCAGTTGCCTCCCTTCAAGCAGAGGTGGAATCCTACAAGGAGACTTTCAAACAAGCAGAAGACAACATGCTGCAGCGACAAGGGGAGGTAAGCATGTTTGTCAACACTATGCCTCAAGAACCGCTGTCACACAAGTGTAATGAAAGGATAAGAAAGGGATAGATACACCTACCTGTTTGTCAGTATTGAAAGTTACTGTACAAAAATACAATTTTGACAAACAAAATTCATGTTAAATGTAATCAAATGGAGTCGTGGAAATTTGTGAGAGTATCCGTTGTGTGAGGAATCTATGGCTGATGGACCAGAGCTTGCTAATGGTAGCAGCTGGACCCGCAAACTTAAAATAGGAAATGGCTGACATTTGCTGTGTGTATACAGACTTGGAAAATGGGGGAAATTTAGTTGGCCTAAAATACAGTATCAACAGATGTCCATGTATGGTTCTTGCATATTCATGTAGTTATTCTAAAATTCTGTAGGTATGGTTTCCATGGTGAACATAAATTGTTGTCATTAAATGGATAAGGCTGCAACTTTCCTCTCACCTTGTTATTTTCAGATTGAGAGGCTACAGGAGAACATCAGAGAGTGGGAAGCCCATGCTGCATCACTGGAGAGTAAACATCAGGAGGTAAAACACTGTAAACTGTCTGAGATCAATGTTTAAATGGCTCCTATAAGTTAATGATAGACTGAATTGTGAATAAGTGATAGAGCACCACATTAGCAACCTTTCAGCCAAAGAGTGGAAGATATCTTATCCATATTTGTTTTCAACAGTCAGAAAGACGTAAAAGTCAACTTAAATACATGTACTTCCACAAGAGTTGGATTAAGTGCACAACTTGGTTTTACAAGCTTTATAATTGTGTTTGTTGACATGCATAGTAATCGATATTTATGGGTATTCCAGGGAACCATAGCATTTTTAACTTTCATAGTCTTGTCGGATCATCTTTGTTGAAAGTGATTAAAAAACAAGCCAGCCTTATTGTTATGATCTCTCCGTGACAACATGAAATGTGAGTGGATGTATTTAATCCGTGATAATATGATACACATGTACCCGGATTCCTCAACCTTTTTGCGTACAGGGGAAGGTCTGTCAGCAACCTGCAGATGGTCGTGGGTGTATCCCCCTCCCCCACCCCACCGGGGACTGCCCTGTTTCCACCCACCATAATGCAGGCTCCCGTCGTATAAGTGAAATATTTTTTGTATGGCGTAAAACGCCAATCATATAAATAAATCAATCTTTTTGTATATGAAAGAGCATCTTTAAACATATGAAAGAGCAACTTTAATTTGGAGGCAAAACAACATTGGGTGGGTTGGCCAATTTAAGGGGCTTCACGGTACACATAAGTTTATCTGTCTACACAGAATAATGCTTTGAGAATATGGTTGAATAAATACTGTGCAGACATGAAACGTTTGAGGAATTACAGTATTACATTACAGGGACTAACACTCAATTTTCTCCTGGCTCTGTCCAGTTTGATCTGCCCATAAACATGATGGCTGTAATATGGAAATATTTTTTTAATCAATATGATAAATGTTGTTGATCTTTATTATTCTGCAGGCCATGAAGGAGTTGGGTGGTCACAAAAGTGTAACAGACAATCTTAATACACAGATAGAGGCTCTCAATGAACAAGTGCAGTTCTTGGAAACCAGAAAACATCAGGTGGGTATGATTGGAGTATGGTCATCGCACTCAGAAATTTGTAACCATCTTTTAATGCATAAAATTTTACATAAGTAGCTCGCAAGCTGTAATTTAGGTATCTAGAATTGAGCTCTAGTCGTGTGAATATAACAGAACAAATAGCGGAATATATGAAGGTCAAGCTCCTAACCCTGTCCCATCATGAGGATTGTTTTCTTCAGGTTTTAAGTAAACCTTTTCTAAATGTTCATGGTCATCATGTATATTAGTAGCTACTCAGCCTCAGCGTTGTGTGATTACTGACTTTGTGATTACTTACTGTCCTCAAACATGTAAACATGTTGTCTTTGATGTCATCATGTATATTAGTAGCTACTCAGCCTCAGCGTTGTGTGATTACTTACTTTGTGATTACTTACTGTCCTCAAACAGATAAACATGTTGTCTTTGATGTCATCATGTATATTAGTAGCTACTCAGCCTCAGCGTTGTGTGATTACTTACTTTGTGATTACTTACTGTCCTCAAACAGATAAACATGTTGTCTTTGATGTCATCATGTATATTAGTAGCTACTCAGCCTCAGCGTTGTGTGATTACTTACTTTGTGATTACTTACTGTCCTCAAACAGATAAACATGTTGTCTTTGATGTCATCATGTATATTAGTAGCTACTCAGCCTCAGCGTTGTGTGATTACTTACTTTGTGATTACCTACTGTCCTCAAACAGATAAACATGTTGTCTTTGATGTCATCATGTATATTAGTAGCTACTCAGCCTCAGCGTTGTGTGATTACTTACTTTGTGATTACTTACTGTCCTCAAACAGATAAACATGTTGTCTTTGATGTCATCATGTATATTAGTAGCTACTCAGCCTCAGCGTTGTGTGATTACTTACTTTGTGATTACTTACTGTCCTCAAACAGATAAACATGTTGTCTTTGATGTCATCATGTATATTAGTAGCTACTCAGCCTCAGCGTTGTGTGATTACTTACTTTGTGATTACTTACTGTCCTCAAACAGATAAACATGTTGTCTTTGATGTCATCATGTATATTAGTAGCTACTCAGCCTCAGCGTTGTGTGATTACTTACTTTGTGATTACTTACTGTCCTCAAACAGATAAACATGTTGTCTTTGATGTCATCATGTATATTAGTAGCTACTCAGCCTCAGCGTTGTGTGATTACTTACTTTGTGATTACCTACTGTCCTCAAACAGATAAACATGTTGTCTTTGATGTCATCATGTATATTAGTAGCTACTCAGCCTCAGCGTTGTGTGATTACTTACTTTGTGATTACCTACTGTCCTCAAACAGATAAACATGTTGTCTTTGATGTCATCATGTATATTAGTAGCTACTCAGCCTCAGCGTTGTGTGATTACTTACTTTGTGATTACCTACTGTCCTCAAACAGATAAACATGTTGTCTTTGATGTCATCATGTATATTAGTAGCTACTCAGCCTCAGCGTTGTGTGATTACTTACTTTGTGATTACCTACTGTCCTCAAACAGATAAACATGTTGTCTTTGATGTCATCATGTATATTAGTAGCTACTCAGCCTCATCAGTTGTGTGATTACTTACTTTGTGATTACTTACTGTCCTCAAACAGATAAACATGTTGTCTTTGATGTCATCATGTATATTAGTAGCTACTCAGCCTCAGCGTTGTGTGATTACTTACTTTGTGATTACTTACTGTCCTCAAACAGATAAACATGTTGTCTTTGATGTCATCATGTATATTAGTAGCTACTCAGCCTCAGCGTTGTGTGATTACTTACTTTGTGATTACTTACTGTCCTCAAACAGATAAACATGTTGTCTTTGATGTCATCATGTATATTAGTAGCTACTCAGCCTCAGCGTTGTGTGATTACTTACTTTGTGATTACTTACTGTCCTCAAACAGATAAACATGTTGTCTTTGATGTCATCATGTATATTAGTAGCTACTCAGCCTCAGCGTTGTGTGATTACTTACTTTGTGATTACCTACTGTCCTCAAACAGATAAACATGTTGTCTTTGGTGTCATCATGTATATTAGTAGCTACTCAGCCTCAGCGTTGTGTGATTACTTACTTTGTGATTACTTACTGTCCTCAAACAGATAAACATGTTGTCTTTGGTGTCATCATGTATATTAGTAGCTACTCAGCCTCAGCGTTGTGTGATTACTTACTTTGTGATTACTTACTGTCCTCAAACAGATAAACATGTTGTCTTTGATGTCATCATGTATATTAGTAGCTACTCAGCCTCAGCGTCGTGTGATTACTTACTTTGTGATTACTTACTGTCCTCAAACAGATAAACATGTTGTCTTTGATGTCATCATGTATATTAGTAGCTACTCAGCCTCAGCGTTGTGTGATTACTTACTTTGTGATTACTTACTGTCCTCAAACAGATAAACATGTTGTCTTTGATGTCATCATGTATATTAGTAGCTACTCAGCCTCAGCGTTGTGTGATTACTTACTTTGTGATTACTTACTGTCCTCAAACAGATAAATATGTTGTCTTTGATGTCATCATGTATATTAGTAGCTACTCAGCCTCAGCGTTGTGTGATTACTTACTTTGTGATTACTTACTGTCCTCAAATAGATAAACATGTTGTCTTTGATGTCATCATGTATATTAGTAGCTACTCAGCCTCATCAGTTGTGTGATTACTTACTTTGTGATTACTTACTGTCCTCAAACAGATAAACATGTTGTCTTTGATGTCATCATGTATATTAGTAGCTACTCAGCCTCAGCGTTGTGTGATTACTTACTTTGTGATTACTTACTGTCCTCAAACAGATAAACATGTTGTCTTTGATGTCATCATGTATATTAGTAGCTACTCAGCCTCAGCGTTGTGTGATTACTTACTTTGTGATTACTTACTGTCCTCAAACAGATAAACATGTTGTCTTTGATGTCATCATGTATATTAGTAGCTACTCAGCCTCATCAGTTGTGTGATTACTTACTTTGTGATTACCTACTGTCCTCAAACAGATAAACATGTTGTCTTTGATGTCATCATGTATATTAGTAGCTACTCAGCCTCATCAGTTGTGTGATTACTTACTTTGTGATTACTTACTGTCCTCAAACAGATAAACATGTTGTCTTTGATGTCATCATGTATATTAGTAGCTACTCAGCCTCAGCGTTGTGTGATTACTTACTTTGTGATTACTTACTGTCCTCAAATAGATAAACATGTTGTCTTTGATGTCATCATGTATATTAGTAGCTACTCAGCCTCAGCGTTGTGTGATTACTTACTTTGTGATTACTTACTGTCCTCAAATAGATAAACATGTTGTCTTTGATGTCATCATGTATATTAGTAGCTACTCAGCCTCAGCGTTGTGTGATTACTTACTTTGTGATTACCTACTGTCCTCAAACAGATAAACATGTTGTCTTTGATGTCATCATGTATATTAGTAGCTACTCAGCCTCAGCGTTGTGTGATTACTTACTTTGTGATTACTTACTGTCCTCAAACAGATAAACATGTTGTCTTTGATGTCATCATGTATATTAGTAGCTACTCAGCCTCAGCGTTGTGTGATTACTTACTTTGTGATTACTTACTGTCCTCAAACAGATAAACATGTTGTCTTTGATGTCATCATGTATATTAGTAGCTACTCAGCCTCAGCGTTGTGTGATTACTTACTTTGTGATTACGTACTGTCCTCAAACATGTAAACATGTTGTCTTTGATGTCATCATGTATATTAGTAGCTACTCAGCCTCAGCGTTGTGTGATTACTTACTTTGTGATTACTTACTGTCCTCAAACAGATAAACATGTTGTCTTTGATGTCATCATGTATATTAGTAGCTACTCAGCCTCAGCGTTGTGTGATTACTTACTTTGTGATTACCTACTGTCCTCAAACAGATAAACATGTTGTCTTTGATGTCATCATGTATATTAGTAGCTACTCAGCCTCAGCGTTGTGTGATTACTTACTTTGTGATTACTTACTGTCCTCAAACAGATAAACATGTTGTCTTTGATGTCATCATGTATATTAGTAGCTACTCAGCCTCAGCGTTGTGTGATTACTTACTTTGTGATTACCTACTGTCCTCAAACAGATAAACATGTTGTCTTTGATGTCATCATGTATATTAGTAGCTACTCAGCCTCAGCGTTGTGTGATTACTTACTTTGTGATTACCTACTGTCCTCAAACATGTAAACATGTTGTCTTTGATGTCATCATGTATATTAGTAGCTACTCAGCCTCAGCGTTGTGTGATTACTTACTTTGTGATTACCTACTGTCCTCAAACAGATAAACATGTTGTCTTTGATGTCATCATGTATATTAGTAGCTACTCAGCCTCAGCGTTGTGTGATTACTTACTTTGTGATTACCTACTGTCCTCAAACATGTAAACATGTTGTCTTTGATGTCATCATGTATATTAGTAGCTACTCAGCCTCAGCGTTGTGTGATTACTTACTTTGTGATTACCTACTGTCCTCAAACAGATAAACATGTTGTCTTTGATGTCATCATGTATATTAGTAGCTACTCAGCCTCAGCGTTGTGTGATTACTTACTTTGTGATTACCTACTGTCCTCAAACAGATAAACATGTTGTCTTTGATGTATTTCAGCTTACTGTAGAAGCAGATGAATGGGAGAAAAAGTGAGTAAACACCAGGGGCCAGTGTCATGAAGCGTAATTAGTGTTAAGTAACCATGAGCTAAGTGCACTTTATATCTCTGCAGCATAAGTCGCCATGATAATTAAGAGCAAACTTAGCTCAGTGAGCTTCATGAAACCGGCCCAAGATCATATAGCTGATATCGTTGCTGTGAGTCCAGTCTGCCAGCAAACTGTGAATGGTCGCGGGTTTCCTCCCACCGTAATGCTGGCCGCAGTCGTATAATTGAAATATGCTTGAGTCCGGTGTAAAACACCAATCCCTTAATAAGGATGTTTTGTCTGTTGAGTTTGATAAGTGTTGCGCAGAAGGAGTTTCATTGTGTAGCAAATGACAAGCCATCGTATGTATAACTGTATCAGAATGGTAAGTGATAAACAGTAAACTGTGTTCACATGTGTACAAATTGAGATACATGAGATTTTCTGCAGGAATCGTTGACAGGTTGTGTGCCGTGTATAAATAGTACATGTTATAGCTGAACCCATCATTTTGTGCTTTTGTGTGAGGTTGTGTTTTTGAGTTTTAATGCCTTGCCAACATTGTAGTTTTCCTTTTGATAAACACAGACATAGTCAAAACCATTTCTGGCCCGGTTAGCTAGTTGGTTTCTCCAAAAGATCGGTCCTTGACCTATGAATGTACTAGTTTGGCTTTGGTCTTTTGAGGTTTGTTGGGTGAAGTGAGGGCACATGTAGTTTCTGAGCTCAGTTTTCTACAACCACAAACTTGATCATACATGATGTCATATACATGAAACATTCTGGATAAAAAAACAATAAAGCAAGTACAAATTTACATTTACTGAAGAAGGTTGTCCGCTAACTGTAATCTTTTATGTCAAGTGAATGGCCCAAGCTTAAAGGTATGTTATAAAATTGACTGATCAACTGACCACAGACAAACAAATTGACATAAAGAGATGCTTGTAGCCAATAATAAGTAAAAATCACAACAGAGAAAAAAGGAAGAAATTCAAATTCGGAGTAAATACTGTATACTCACAATGCCTCTTTGTTGCATGTGTAGGGTGAAAGAGCTCACAGAAACCCTGGGTCAGACTCAGGAGGAGTTGAAAACAATGGAAGAGAATATGACATTTAAGGAAAATGAGCTGGAGGTGAGTCAAAGAAGTTGTTTGTGACTGCAATACAGCACATACAATTTTAAAACTAATTGTGGATAGACGTTTTTGTTACCAATTTTAAAAGTAGAGTACACATATACGCTTAAGTATTCAGAGGTTTTTTATCATTACAGTTATGGTCATTCAGAGTAAGTGATCTGTTTGTATATATTGCCCTTATACACTAGTCATGCACAACATTTCATCTGTACTCATTCTTGGCAGGGTTGGTGTCTGGAAAGTTGTTTTAAAAGATACATGAAACGCTTTGGTTTTATTTTTTAATGTGCAAATTATTATACCAAGAAATTTTTCAACTTTCACTTTGGGGGGTGTAAAAATGTCAGTTTTCTTAAGGCCCCAGTGGCCAGTCTGGAACTTAAGTAGCTTGTAGTGGTGAAGTCAACGATGATCCCTGTTTAAAAAGAATTCTGTGAGGGACAGACTGAATGGGTCTGGCTGAATGGGGATGGGGTGTGGAGATCTGACCAAAAGAGGCGTGTGTTGGGGTGCGAATGGGGCGCTAAGCCGGACCGAAGAAGTCCATGAAGTATCTTTTTTCATGTCACCTTGCCCAGACTGGAGCAACATGGTTCAAGGGGCACAGGGTGATTCGGGGGGTGTTCACCATGTTCATAACTGGATCAACGATGGCGTAATTTCCCAAAAAATCTGACCACCGATGGAAAATATGCAGAATATGAAGGTGTAATTTACAAGTATAAAAATACCCCCAAAATGAAATTTTTTTAATGAAAATTCTGGGGCATAATTTTTTTTCATTTGGCATTAAAACATTATCGTTATTTTAGAGTTCCTTTTCATGTATCCTTTAAGGATTGTTGGGAAGGCTTGATGATATGCTATTGGAAGTATGGTAAGTTTCAACACCAAATGTTGTGTTCCCAGGTGTTACGTGACTGTTTTGTCCAGCTGAAGGCATTTGAAGATGAGAGGCCAGAAGATGGAAGCAGCTCAGGTAGGTTCTCAAAGTTATTGGTTTACCACTTAAAGCCATATGATATGAGATTATACAATGCTTAGTCTTTAATTTATTTATTCATTTAACAAAACAAAAAACCAACGAAATGTTGAACTTGTGACTTTGAAAATGATATCCAGTAAATACTGGTACATTGTATGTTCAAAGTTAGCATTTTCATCTTGTTTCTCTTTGCAGAAGGTTCTAGGTCTCTGGAGGAAAAACTAAGAGATATGATGGATGTATCAAGGGTAAGTTTAGTGCTCTAAAGTGTTTAGTGTTCTAAAGGAAATAACATTTGACGGGGAGGGGGGAGTTTTGTGAAGGATATATTTTGTTCTTTCTACTTACCATGCCTGAATTATGATGTGAAAGTTTTAGAAGCATATGTGCACAGTACAATTATCACATTCAAAAATAAGCGAAGATTTTTTTTTATTGTGTTTGTTTAAAAAAAACTGATAAATAAAACATCTCTTGCTTTTTGAAGGTGAATGCTACTCTTAAATCCAATGAAGAGGAACTGGAGTCACTGAAAAACAAATTGTACATAGAAACAGATGCCAGAAAGGAAATGGAAGGTAAATTTTCATCGTGCTTTATGTGTACTCAACAAAATAATGTTGGCTATTTTGTTGCCAGAATACTTAGCTGACCTTATTTCTTAAATTTTAATAAAATATTTTTCTAATACGATAAACTGAATCTTTTTAGTCTCTGAATCTGCATAATATGCAAGTCTTTCTTCAGTTCACTGGCAATGGCCTCTTTGTGTTTTGAGATTTTAATGTTTTGAGGAATGTTTCATACTGTAATGATATGTTAATCAGGGTGTTGTTTGTGTATTCAGATCAGATAGAAAGTCTGAAGAGAGAAGTAGACAACATGAGCATGGACAAGGCTAAAGCTGAACGTACATGTCAGGAGGCCACAACCAAACTCACTGTACTCACAACATACTTCAAGGAGAAAGAGGTTGAGCTACAGAAGTAAGTCTTGGACATCTGGAACTGTCAAGAATGGCTTTTTCACTCAGTGCTTTGCGCACATATTATGAACTGTTCTATACTAGTTGTAAATTCTTAGGCAAATTTCATGCCAGTTAGAAATTCTTCGGCTAGTTTCATGTCAGTATCAAGAGCCATTATCAGATTTCAACAAAATTGTATGTATGTTTAAGGATGTTCATGTAGAAATATTGCCAGATATTGTTGTCTAATAAGAGTTTCATGTGATATAAATTGACTCTTAACATGTATTCGTGTTATCTGTTGTTGGAAAAATGTATATGTAAGAGAGTTTGTACATTGTATACCTTATCCAGGCTGCAGCATAGGGCCAGATAGTCAGTTCTGTAGGAAAATACCGGTAGTGTGCCACTAGCATGCCAATGGAATGATTGTAGAGTGCTTGCAGAAATTTTCTGAATGCCATATCCACAGACAACTGCAGTATTTCTATGCTTTCAACAGGTGAAGGTCAGTGGAATTGTGGAAGCTTGCTAAATGTGAGCTACAGGTGAGCAAGTATTGAGACCCCTTTAGCAGTTGGCAATGGCAAAGCATCTCTGTGTATATTTGTATTTAAGGCAGGGCAGGTTTCATGTGTATTTACACTAATCGTAACAGTCATTAATGTGTACCTGTAATTATTACTTGCAGGGAGTTGGGTGAGCAGGAAACCCTGAAGAAACAGAGCGCCACACAGCTGATGTCAGCAGATGAGAAGACTAGGGATATGCAGCTAGAGCTGACAACATTAAGGTGGGTCAGCAGCAGTGCAGCAGTTTCTGTTCAGGATTAGGACACCAAAAATGGAAGCTACAGTGTGACAGTATGGAATATGTAAGATAGAGAAAAACTGTTGAAAACATTGGGATCAATAGCATCGTGTAAAAAGGGAGGCTCTTTTCCTTTGTGAAATGAATACTCGTGTATGTCTTCATGTTAGGTGTACATCTGTTTATTGTTTTTTAAGGTTTTTTGGTGAATATTCGACACCAACATACACTTGCACAGTTAGATCTTTTTCCAAGGCTTGATCTTTTTTTTTCTATCGCAGGGAAAGAGTGAAAGACCTAGAAAATGAGATAACCTCTGCAGAACGAGATTTTAGGGCACAAGTAAGTTCACTGTTCTAATATGTATATGTGTTGAAGTTTGATTATTATTATATACTATCCCTATCTTTTTTCCTTGAGGGAAGGTAATGGGTGGGCGAAGAAACTTATATATTCGTTATCATCCTTTCCTTGTCAGTGCAGTAAAACTACTCCCTACACCAACGGAACAGACTTTCACACGTGAGGCATTTGCTTACTTCATTGGGTACATGCCTATCAAAATAATCGGTGTTCCTGTAAGATTTGTGTCGCAATTGAAGGTTTCTTTGACCAGTGATTTTTTCTGATTTCAACTTACAGATCGCCAGCAATGAAAAGAAGGCCCATGAAAATTGGGTAAGTATAAAGATTTTGTTGGGTTTTTTTTTTAATGGCATTACTCAAAATTAAGAGTAGTGACATTATCTGACTTTTAAAAATGTACACCTTTATGTTTCCGTCTATAGTTCATTCTTTCTATTTTTTTCTGGACAGCTTGCAGCAAGAGCGTCTGACAGGGAAGCCAGAGAAGCTAGACATGAATCTTCTATACTTAGGCAAAAGTAAGTGCACACATAAAATGCCCAAAACACCTTTCCACATGTGATTCTCCTTTTTTGATTTTCATCTTCCGTTAAGTGACATTTTACGGGGCAAAGTACACTGCAATAAGGCTTCACCGTGTTAGTGGTTTTGCGTTTCAAAAAAATTAGAATAATGGTAATATGTAGTACTTTCCACAATTAACTGGATTTTATTGCATATTTGACATTTTGTGGAAGGAAAACAAAATTATTTCTCTCATTTCTACTTATGTTAGGATATTACATAGGAACGTATCACCACATCCTTAACCTTGATCTCTTTCTTGTACTGTATTCGGTTTTGTTCTCAGATTAATGGATTTAGAAAGACGGCAGGCTGTAGGGTTAATACGTCCCTTACCTACCAGGGGAATGCCACCGCCTTTAGGTACGTGACAGTCATTTTGTTACAGTTTATAACAGGTAGGGTACAAATAATACCATTTTAAACCTCCTTGTTTTCAAAACTGACGTTCTTACCAAGAAATGCCTGTCTTGATTTGGTAGTCTATTTGGACTTGTCTGCTTGTTGGAGACCACTTGGTATAGCTAAAATATAGCATGCCTTTCTGTGTGAAATTTGTTCAGAACGTTGTCAAACTTTGCTGGTGAACCTCGAGTACTCCATTTTCCTTCACCTGTAAAATATGTTATTGTGTAAGTGAGAATTTCTTGAATGTGGCCTAAAAAAAAGGGCAGTCAAATAAATCAAATATAATTTTTCTAATTAATGAGGTCATTCAGTACATACATTATATCCAATACTGTTTTAAAATATTTATGACCCTGTGTAACCTTGATGATGCATTGTATCTCAGGTTTACCCAATGGGCCTCCGCCTCCCTTACCTCCTCTTGGTGACAGACCGCCCTTTTCTCCAGACCGACCTTTGTCAAGGTCATCAATGCCAGCATTTAGGTGAGTTACCAGTTGTTCAAACTATATTGTGTGATGATTATAAGCATAAGTCTGTTGTAAAATACAGTTCTTGTAGAGCTACTCATAATTGCCTTTAGCATGTAGGTATGGCTTGTGGAATAAGATAAGAAATCTGATGAAGTAAAATCTCCATACAAAAGAAACAAAAAACTGAAAAAAAGTTGCCTTTCATGCTCTTCATTTTCGATGACTTAAATAAAAATAATATATTCCTAAATGTTTACTATATAGAGGTCGTATCAGCCCTTATGTTGGAGGCCCTAGTAGGGGCATGAGCAGAGGGCCCCCAAGAAGGCCTCGGGAAGGTAAAACCCTTGTCAGAGCTGGAGATCTGTAGCATTGTAGATACATGCAGACGTAGTAGCATTGGGAGACAGGAACTTTGTTGTTGGAATTTATTTTTGATCATTTCAACATGGCATCATATCAGCATCAATATCTGGTCTAGATTCGTTTTCGTTTTCCACTCCACATTTTCTTGGTAAACTCTCACTCTTTTTGGATTACTATAAAGCAGAAAAAAAGCCAATTTGGAAAGTCACGTACTGGATAGCATATTGATGCACATGAAGCGCCTTGCAGAAATGATCATTATTGAGATCTGCACAGTGCACACTTTCATGAAACTTATCTGGGGACACTTTCACAAAACTTTCGTGTACTTTTTTCCTAACGTCTCTGGTAAACTATGGCTTCATCGAGACAATGTCTGTGTACAAAAGCTATCAAAAAAATGTTTTACAAAGCTTTTTTGTAAAAGTGGTCCTTGCCTATGAAGACTGTACAGATTGTCTCAGCTTTCATGACATTGTGCCGACTCAGCATTATGATCAGTTGGTATTTGGTGGTTTATTTTCTGGCCTCTTTCAGAGACGATGATCTCAGAGGGTCCCCACGACCTATTAGGTACCCTCCCCCTCCCATGGACCGGCGGCCATTTCCACCTGGCATGCCACCTCCTCCGGGCATGAGGATGCCCCCACCCCCTCGCGACATGAGGTCACCCCCAGGGGACCTGCACTCACCCCCTCCCTACGATAGGAGGCCCCCTCCTCGGGACATGCGATCCCCTCACAGGGATTCCCCTCCGCCTTTTGACCGGAGACTCCCTCCCCACATGAACAGGTCACCCCCATATAGACCCGATATGCCACCCCCACCCCACCTGAGGGGTGCACCTCCCCCGCCTCGCCTAGGGCCAGGATCCCCCACAGGCAGAGGAGACCCGGACAGACCAAGTAAGTAACATGTGACAGTCAGTCTGTGCAAATGAGGTTACTTGGAATCACTGCAGACAGCTTTGCTGTTAAATAATGACCTTAATTGAATAGATCATTCCAAAAACGGGGGAGTCATTTTAAATATTGTCATTGCACCAAGATACGCCTAAAAAATAGTGACTGATTTCCTGTGAAACTTGGTGTCCATTTTGACCATGTACCAGTGAGAAAAGGTGTTGAAGGTGTGTGGGGAAAGATTCATATCCAGTTAATGAATATTGGAATTTTTTTTTAATGATTTCTAAATATAATACACATTAGGTAAAGATAAATGTAATGAAAGATTTTGCATCATTGCTGGAAATCAACATTCTAATGTGTCTTTCTTGTGACTGCTTCCCATTGTTGAAGAAACAAATGATGGTCACTAGACAATCAAATCTAAATAGAACTAAATCAGATTTTGTAAAATTTGAAAAGCTTAGCAATTCTTTCACAGCTGAGCTCTGATTTAGGCCAAAGCTAACCAAAATTTTTGCAGGCCCTTCCCTGATCAGTGTTGTTCAGGAAACTTTGTTTCTTGGACACATCTGGAGTAAAATAAAATTTGTTATAAGTAATCGCTATAAAAAAGGTGAGAATATGGAGCTTTGGTCTTCTGTTTGTGATAAATCTCAGTAAATGAAGTTTTTCTGTTGTGGTGGTTGGGCTTCTGTTTTACCAGGTGATAGAAAGGCGTTAAATCAAATTTCTTGATCATTTTTAAGTGGTATGACCTCTTATGATGAATTCTCATAGATCCTATGTAACCTTTGAACTCGATTAAGTTTCAGTTAACTGCTTGGTTAAGCATAAAAGTTAGAAATGACACAGCTTTATTAAATTTTTATGCCAAAAATGACATTTTAACATTGGCTTTTTGAAGATGTTGGAATATTTCCCCGAGTGAATAGCCTCACAAACATGTAGGCATGTGACAAGATGGTGTGCTTTATTATGTGGTCTGTATGTGCTTTATTATGTGGTCTGTATGTGCTTTATTATGTGGTCTGTATGTGCTTTATTATGTGGTCTGTATGTGCTTTAAGTGAGGAGGTTTGTCAGGTACCTGGCAAAGGTCAGTGGTTTAATCCAGGCACTGCAGTTTCCTCCATTCCCAAACCTGATCACCATAATTTAAAAGAAACCTTCTTCAGCATCACTTTAAAACGCCAGTCAAATAAAGAAAATATATCTGTCATTAAAACTGGTGAGTTTTGTGTACGTGAAATGCTCTTGAATATGTCACCTAATACCAGTGAAATGAATGATGTGATGGTGTTTAATTGTTTGTGGTTTTACAGGTCCCCATGGCAACGCCCCGTATGAACCTCCCCCTAGAGACAGGCCACCACGACAACACAGTCAAGTCTGATCCGTACAAACTAGAAACTAAATAATATTAGGATAAGTCTGTACATTTCTGGTAGTGTCTGTACATTTTCCTGTTGTACATAGATGTTGATTCATCTGTTACATATTGTATACATGTACATGCTGTGAACTGTCTGTTGGTGCGTCTTACACCTGACTTTGCGCCATGCCATGCCTAGACTCATGCCATGCCATGCCTAGACTCATGTCAGTCATTCATTGTTCAGTTAGATTTCTACAATAATCCTGGTCATGTAATAGTACAAGCCCTGAACAAGAACATTAAAAACTCTCACAAAATCATTGTTCTCTTTCTGTATATTTGTGGTGGTGTAGATGATTGCGATAAATTCTTGTGCTTTTATGTAAATATTTGTACTTCATGTAACAGCTGTAAGTTATTGTGCCCTCATAATTTCAGTGTAAATCATGGGCTGTGTGGAGACTTAATAAGCATCCTCATTACTTGTGACTCCAGAGTAGGAGCCAGTGTATAGAATATGATTGTGTTTTACAAGTAAAATGTGGCGGCCGCGCAGGTAGTCTCTAAAAGTGTGACCCTGAAATGTTTCTAGGCTATTGGTTCTCCTTATCCCCCCCCCTCCCCCCCTCAGGGCTCTGCATAGTTTCATCACCCTTGATAAGCCGATCTTCTAGTAGAACTGAAAAAGTCTTTTAGTACGACACCAGTGAAGTACGTGTAAATAACCACAGCAAATCAGTGTGAACTTGGTTTCTCAAACCATATACGACGGGGACAACTTACCAGCTGTGGTTGTATGTTATAGATGTGTTTTTCTTATAGTCACGGAGATCATTGTGCAGTGGTATTTTACACTCCCTTTCTCACCCAGTGACATTTACACTGACTGTCTTCTACATCCTTGTAGATTTCTTGCTTAAACCAGAACGTCCACTAAAAGTTGTTTGAATCTTGATGTCTCTCGAACACACTTAGCCTAGGTGCCTTTTCGTGATACGCATTTGATACGTGTTTTTGTATATCGTATCTGTTGTCAATCTCGTTGTCAAATGCTAGAGACTACTCCTTGTACTGATTTGCTGCTAAGTAGATCTGAAGGCACACCAGTCAGCCCATCTTCAGATGTTTTAATGAGGTTGTAGCTTCCATATTTTGAAGAATGACGTTAGCTCTTCCACCTATGTGTAACAATGATTCTCATTGGTACTTATGTTCGATCTGTCAAATAAAAAAATAACTGTTCATAGACAAATTGAGAGCAGGTGCTGTTTAGATCTGGTTAGCTACAAGTCTGAGAGCAGGTGCTGTTTCAGATCTGGTTAGCTACAAGTCTGAGAGCAGGTGCTGTTTAGATCTGGTTAGCTACAAGTCTGAGGGCAGGTGCTGTTTAGATCTGGTTAGCTACAAGTCTGGGTAAGGGGCTTCTATTAGACCTCGTTATTGTTTAGAAGGTGTCTATGGTTGTGTTCAGCGACACAATGAATGTGCATTAGACCTCTTCTGACTGATAAACTGATCACGGCGTGTAGCATCCCATTTGTCATCTGCCCACTTAAGAGGTACCAGGGGAAAATGCAATAGAAAACCTGATTGTTTGTATTTGTTTTTCGTTAGTAATTTTATTTAAAATACAATTTCAGTATTTCTTACTTCATAGAGAAGATTTGTTCTAATGATTTAGGGAGGTATCTATCATATTCATCAGGCGACAGCTGTTTTTCATCTTAAACTTCACCTCAATGTAAAAAAGATTTTAAACGTTGAACTCAAATAATGAGAAATAATAACCTTTAATCTTAATTTATTTTGGATGGTTTACTCATAAATATATTATACGTGCAAACAAAACGGTTGAAGTTAATCTCTTTCAAAGTCAGATTTATATTTGCCATAGGTTATTGTGTGTGTGAGTTGTTGCAGAATAGATCTCAGTAATTCTTTCCTGAAGCTCACCCAATATGTTCCAATGGACCAACAGATGACATGTTGGAAATTGGTAGGTAACCCTATATCTAGTATTGTGACAAAGTCGTTTCTGGGAACGGCAACCGGATGAGACATAGGGAGACTGAAGTGAAAGATTATTTTGAGAGTGTGCGTTTTTCGCTGTTCAGATATAGAGTTTAGCGCACGATAGTTGTGCATTTTATATGTACTCAACCATATTCGTTATTTGACATATTGACATTGTTTCTTGTCAGATCTGAAAAAGATCAATGAATGAATAACGTTTTACACCACAATGACAATATTTCGGCCATCTGTGGGTGACGAAAAGAGACAAACGAATCTTGTGGTGAATTAATGCGTGATTTGGGCTTAAATAGAGTTCATAGCATACAATTGTTGATTCACTATTCACATGTTGCTGTTGTTGTATTCGGTATAAATACTAACGTCACCATTTATGGAAAGAAAGAAGTTATTGTTACATTTATGTAAACTTATTTGGGATTAATGCTAGTGATTTTCTTGGCACGTTTATAAACGTAACTCGTGTTTTATCTTACAAGATGTATATTTGCCCTGTACATACACAGCATCACAAATCGTCATGTTGCAGGTTTGATTATTTATTCTGTGTTTTTCCATGATTTGTTGAAGTGATAGGTTCATGGTAATGTTTTTTTTTGTTTTTTGTAATTTTATTTTGAAGATATGATTGACAACACTAGTCGGTGATTTGAACAAAATTTTATTGATGATACATGTAAGTTTGCATTTACAAATATAAATCCAAATTTGTGTTGATAAGAGCAGATTTTCATATAGATGATGTACATATACAGGTAGTTGTATTTGATATGGTAGCTTATATGAAGTCTGCCTCCACTGAATGACCAAAAACAAACCCCCAAAAATCAGTGTTATGATAAAGAGCACTAACACTTTATATAACGTTCTCTCTTTCATCTTGCTACGCCAAAATTGGATTGTCGTCCGGATTTGCTAACAAGTAAAATTCGAAACTTCATCATAGCGATTATTGTGGAGCTTGGAATTTGGCAACAAGATAACTTTATATATATTAAGAGTAATTTATATTTCTGTTACCATATAACAGTATTCTTTTTCTCCTCGATAACCTGTGTTGAAATCGCCAAGCCCTAAATCAACGCGAATCCAAAAGGTGCTGTTTTCCTGAACTTATAACCAGAAACACAGTCTGTTATTTATTGACGCTTGTCTCAAGCTGCAATGTTTCTTAGGTGTGTTTGTAAAAGTTTAGATATGCTTGTTATGGTTATATACGGTAAATCGATGCAATTTGACATACGTGGATCTGTACAATGGTGAATATTATCCATTATCGATGACTGTTATTTTCTTAAACATTTATTTTAGAGGATTTGCAAGGTATGTCAGGTATGGAAGTTAAAGTCCTCTTTTGTGGATAATTTTCATTAATGTATATTCCCGACCTTGTTAAATGCACGAGGTGAACTCACCATGGTATCGTAACGTCAAAACTCTGTACTGAGTGCGAAAGGTTTCATGTCTAGGACATAATAGTGTTTTCTGCCGATCTCAAAACAGTATTGTTATGAGTAAATGCCATTATATAAGAAGTAAATGACATTGCGTATATGGCATAGTCATTGGCGTATTTGGGTGAAGAACAGAAAAAACAGTATATCTTTTTACAAAGGATTTGCACGGTATATATATTATCAGAATTTATCGGCAGCGGAGAAAATCTTCGATCAAAACAGTGCCAAGGGAGTTAGCAAATAACCTTTCTTGAGCTTAAGTGAGAAAGAAAATTTGATCCAGAGCCGGAGATTTATCCGTTAGCGACCTTGAGAGGGAATTATATCTATTAGGCCTATTAATTTTGCGTTCAGCTGAACTAAGGGTGTGCCGGGTGGTGTGAATTCATGAACAGTACATAATACCGTTGCTTTTGTCCTGAGCTTCCATTAATTGGTGTAGTTTCTTTTGAGCACTCAAGGCAGAACGACAAGACTGCCTTGTCAGTTCTACATGGGACGTGAGCAAGTAGAATTTGTTAGATCTACAGTTGTGGAATTTTATTCATGGACACAGTTAGATTTCACTCACTTGCATACTTTGACCCATCTCCTCGTTATTCAAGTGCATCTCTTCTTAAAACCAGGTTAGCTTCCCCGGGAGTGCCAGCGGCAATATATAGGACTCTAGTTTTCTCATTTTCATGTGGTTATTGAAGAAGAAGAAGAACGTGTACAACCTAATGTCGCAAATATTGAAGGCATCTATATTGATAAATGGTGTAATCAGTCTTTATGTGTGGTTCGTACATTTAAGTATGCGAGTGTTAGTCTGAGAAATGTCAGTGGAGGTTGATTTGGATCTATAATTGAAGAAACGGCAGTTATATCCAAGAAAATGTACTAATGTAAAATGAGATTTTACGAATGAATAAAACTGTGCTATCAGTTTAGACGTGTGTGCTTCATTTGATTTTTAATTTATTTGTTTGTTCAGTTTAATCTTGAACTGTTTTTTATTTCTTCCCCTTATTGTCCTCTTGACAATGTAGTTGGTGGAGGGGATATATAGCATCGTTATACGGCCCGTGCAAGTTTCTGGTTGAATTACAAACGTCACCACATACTGAAGTTGATATTGTAAATTTTATGTTAATAACCTTACCGAGCAATTCCAGTCCAATCCCGTTCAAATTCTTCACCACTTCTTCCCGCCCTGTGTATTCTCAAAGTTGAGGCACATCTCACTCTATAGTCAAAGAGGAGAGAATCTTATTCATCATGGAGGCCGGGGGGTGGGGGTGGGGGGTGGGTGGGGGGTGAGGGGGATTAGCCCGCCAGCGCGGCGTAGTGAAACTGGAGCGTCTCACCCATGTGGTCACTGAGTTCAAGTCCAGCTCATGCTTGCTTCCTCTCTGGCCGTACGTGGGAAGCAGCAGCCAGCGGATATTGGCGGGCTCCCGCCGGGCTCTGCCCGGTTTCCTCCCACCATAATGGTGGCCGCCGTCGTAACTGAAATATTCTTGCGTGCAACGTAAACCACCAATCAAATAAATAAATTTAACATGTTAGACGCATGTTAATTAATTTAACGAGATAATAAGTAAAGCTACACATACTAATGTCCATTTCATTTTTGTCCCTTAATTTTTCATTGGTTTCTAGGTAGATACAAACAGTTCTCACATGTATAGTAGGAAACGATTTTACGTTTTTGGAAATTGTTTTCACTTGGGTAAAAACGTTCTTACCTCAGTGGTGAAAAATACATGATACGAGAAGCTTCGTGATCGTTTTCGAGGCCGTGAAAATGACAAGAGAAAGATATTTTAACCTATATTACATATACTCAAGAACAGTGTACAAATGACTGAAACATCAACAAGTATCAAAATATGTGATACAGAGCACCGCTGTTTTCACCCAAGTTTCTAAGGGTGTGAAAACATTTATCACAGGAGTTGTGTATCCTCTCATTTTAAACGTTTTCACCTAGGTGATAACAGTGTTAACTAAGGAACGTAGGCGGAAACCAAGGAAAAAATTGCAAAAGGTGAAATAAAAACTAATACTGTGTGTTGCCCACAATATAGTATGACTCCTACTAACTAAAACTGCATTAGTTTGAAAGTGAAAAAGTAAAAGCGCCACTAGTATGCATCAGGGGTTTAGACAAGATCCATCCATCTTATTCTCAGTCATCATATGCTCGCACCTGAGTGTGTTTTCTGAGAGATCTGATGTGCTGTCCAATCGGAGGGAGTGAAACATTCTCACGGACAGGAGTTGTGTGTAAGTTACCTATGAAAGGCTCCGTTCTACTGGGTGATACAACTACCAATCAATGACGTTCACTCTAAACCACTGTACGAGAAGCATCGCCACTACGGACGCCTGCACTATATCACAACGTGAATGGCCGTTTAGGTGTTTAGCCGAAGTATACACGTTGAAGACATGGAGCTGTTTTCAGCCAACGATCTGATCTTTTACGTAAATGGACGAAAGGTAAGGTTTGTGGAGCAACCTTATAAAGGCAGTTTAATATGTATAGGGTAAATTGGATAATATGGACCCCTTAAGCTTAAAGCCAGTTTTGTCAACGACACCAGATCCAGCTGAGGTGAATGTAATCCCTATATTTACCTTGTGGCATTAGGTATACCTACTGTATCAGAGGGCAATGAAACTTTAATGTAGCTTTATGTACGACCAGAGGAAAATTTTGCCACAGGTGTCCAGGTTCCCCACAGACTTGTTTGAGTAATATGGACACTTTGTGTGGCCATATTACCCCAAATGAAAAAGCACTGGGACCGATTCTACAAACCCATTTGAGACTTCAGTCAAACTTCCGAAGACGATTTTGTTCCTTATTTTTGGTTATATAGATTCAAATTTTAACCACCTCATCGAGTTTATCTTACGACAAATCTGGCAAAATGTTAACTTCTATTACTAAAAATGAAATATTCTGACGAGGTTTCAAAAATTGACATGTCAGAATTGGCCTTGTAGAACCCTCCCCTGGAATAGTAATTGAAAAAGGAAGACGTTGTAATTCAGCAAATGTGAGAATAAGATTTGATTCAGGTGTTGTGCCTTTACCAAACAGGCTCCAGGATATGTGCATAGACCTCATTATTGGTAGGGTGCTGAATTTCGAAGGTGAAAATCTGAGTTCAAATCCTGGTATGCGGAGTACCTACATGCAGAGTATATATTATTTCTTAAACCATTACATTTACGGAAAATTTAACCATTCTTACATGTATATAGGAGGTGGGTTTCCAATTCATAGCATTCCGGCCTATTTTCAATTGACCCATGACCATTTTGTTAGCTTGTTTAAAAAAAAATTGATGAAGGGCGGCGTTTGCGGCTAATTTCATATTTTCGAGAGCTCATGCCTCGCCCCCTTTTGCCCTTTTATGTATAGGCCTATTACCGGTCGTACCATCTATATAAAAAACATTTATTGCGATTAAATTGGCTGAAGCAAACATAAAGATGGCCTATAGTTGATAAAAAGGATCAATTTTTCGTGAAACAAGCAAATTACGGAACACTTAAGCATGAATGTCTTGACTTAACAGCAGCGATTTAAGACTGTAAGTTAGCCATTGCCATTACTTTGCACTTTTATGCCGGAAGATTGTTGCCTGTACCACAACATGACATGAATAAATGTCAACCGAAATGCTCCATGGACCCTTTTCGTTCGGCGAGTCCCACATCAGGTTAATTAATTACAGAGATCAGACGGATGACGTCGATTTGACATCGATTCTCACCTTATTTAACAAGTCTGCATGTGTCGAGGATGTCTATATTTCACTCGTTGATTATAGTGCAGGAACGTAACTTATAGGCCAATGCCATGCAGTGATCTGCAGGTTATTCTTAGTTCCGCTTTGATTGCAACTGTTCACATAACCAACTTGATGATCTAATGCAATTACAGGATGAATATAGAGCCCCTAACCCGACCACTGTTTTCTTAACTCAAGCTGGCCGTCGCCAGAAATGGCACTTACCTATAAGGCATCCTGTTTAAGAATTCCCAGAGGCGTATGTGACATTCACTTGTTACGCAATTATACATGTCCAAGGAGAATTCATTAAATCCTAATCATACGTACATTTCAGACTAATCTATGCATACACATATGCCTTTGTATAAGCCAGGGTTAGCCTGGTTTAATACCGGTTCACAAACTGTAGAAGGTCTTTACATAGACACCTTGAGTTTACACGGCTTAAAACGTATCTCGTATTATACAATAAGACCATTGTACCGGTACCAACCGTGATATTTCACATTTCACGCTCGATTGTGGTTTGGACAGCAGTTATCAGCAGAATTTCTGCGATTGATTACGTCCTTGCCATTATGATATGAATGATATACCAGTCATAATGCAGCTGATAAATGCATTACACGGCCCTGGGCTGGGTGGTACAGGATTTACCAGGTGAACTGAGTTTTGTACGAAGGAGAATGAGTACAGCCTGGCTGGCCTGATAAATCCTGTATCACCCAGCACAGGGACATGTAACGTATAGATATATCAGTAATGCAGGTTTAGGCCTGGAATGGACTTTCTTGAAAAAGAAAAGAATACTAGAAATACTAGAATAAAAAAGAAGAAAGTGACAAGACATAGTGCTATATCGTTAGTGAAATTCTGGATTTTGACCACATGATAGCCTGATAAATCATATCGTGGGGAAAATCAACGAATGTACAGCTATATAAGCACTATATCTCAGTGTGTCGGTAAAAGGACAAACAATGCATTTTTGGTGAAATTCTTTTTGTATATTTAGAAACAAATGAAAAAGAACCATAAGAAAGGTAGTCCATGAGCATTGTATTGTCATTGCACGATTGAAATTATCAATATATTCAGTTCTTCTGCTGTCCATTATTTTTTCGTCATACATCGTATCTCCTCAAAAATATGATGGGACATCTCACAAGCAGTGTATAAGTAAATATATACTATATAGGACGCCAACCTATTGTGAAGGTCTATATACTGTCATCAGTAAATGCATATTCTATGGCTTGTTGAGATCCTTTTGCCCAGAAAGCAAGATGTCAAGTGGAAATTGTTATAAAGATATAAAATATTTGTCATGGATGGTTCGCTTATTTCGTTCCGTTCATCATCGCATGTTCGTTCATTTGACTGTGAAAGGGACTTCTCCTCACAAATGTGGCGCAACTGTTAAGCCGTGACCTGGATTTCCGGTTTGCGCTACCCAGATGGAATTTCTCCAGTAACTTGATGATTTCATCCAAATCGGTGTCAACAGAATCCTCTTTCAAAACATCACCATGTGCTGGTTTAAGATCATCGTTTTCGAAGGCCATCCTGTTTTGTGCGCGGAAGACGTTTATCATTTGGCGTTCTTCTCTCACTCTCTCAGATGCCTCGCTGATATGAAAATCATGCAATTTTCTGATGATGTCACCGATGACGTCATCAGCTGGATGGTAAATCTCCTTGTTGTCTGTGCTTGCTCCTGGGGCCTCGTCATCACCATACCTTCTGCGGGCTAAAACCTCCGCACGTCTTTGATTCCTCTCTAGGCGTTGTGCCAAATTCATCCGCCTCAGAATTCTCTGTCTCTCACTTTCTGGTGCTTCAGCGTTGTTATTGGCCTCTCGTGCGGGCCCATGTGTGGCCCTTCCAGCGCCCAAGCCCAGAGTGGCAATCCTGTCGAGGATAGAGTTTTCTTGTGCAACATTCACCCCAGTACCTCTTTGCCCTCTGGACCCGCCATTGCGTCTCGGGTATATCCTGGCCTGTTTCCGGCGTCTGCCGATGACGGCTTGGTTTTTAAAATGACCGCCATTTTTGGCAACAGGTACCTTTTGGGAAATACCCTGGGGGAAAACGAAAAAGATGATGAAGCGATACATTTTGTTGAATATTTGAAGCAAGGAAAATACAAGTAAAATCAACGGATTGAACCTATGTTTAAAACTTTCCTGGAACACGTTTCCTGCCTGGCTCACCACCGATGTTTTAATGGATTGGTGTTCGGCCAAAGGCCAACCTGTGCTCAAAATTTCAACCAAATCCCTGCATAACATTACCCACAAAGATAAAGACAAATAAACGCCGGCAAATAACATAACCACATTGTCAGATCATATTACACTGAAAACTTGAAGTTACTGACTCCACTGATTTTTTAAAGTTTATGTGATCTTCATCCTTATCATTAAAGGGTATCAAACAAAACCGCTTAAATTATCTTTTATATTTATTATTTTTAGTGTCAAAACTATTGTCCTCGAAACAATGTTCTTGTCTACTACAAACTTTTGTGGAAAGAATTTGCTTTGTTTAAACATTCAAAAACTTATCTTAAGTTCACTTTCCTGTGTTTGCGCTTACACTATCATCATACAGGCGACATGAAACGTCGTCAATTGTACTGACAAAGTATACGTTAAGCTCGCAATCTACTCAGCTTTGAAACTTATCCACAGGGTTAAGTTGAATGTATGAAGTTTTATGAAAGCATTTGTGATTCCGAAGACAGATTTATGTAAGTATGCACCATGAGTGTAAACTCGCGGCTGGCGTAATGTTCTTGACATGACGTTGTGAATACAAGCTGTGTTAACGTAAACCTCCGCTACAGCTAAATGTTAAATCTTGTAGGCCTATCCCACCTAAATATTCCGTCATACTCAGCTCCAGTCAAAACTTCAAGTTTTGTGCTAATACCACAGCTTATGACTTACCTCCATGTCATCTCTCTCAGATCTGTATTGTCTTGTGTTTTTTTCCATTGCAATGCAAAAATTCTCTTCAGCATCGGAAAATAAAAGCGTGGCTCACAATTCTGATTGCCTTTGCTAACATCACAATGGTGTGACGTCACTAAGGCCTTTGTGACACTGGGTCAAGCTGATCCCTTTGTGACGTCATCGTCGCCATAATAGATCTATTTTCCACGTTTGTGATGTTGGTGAGTGGAGATAAACCCCATCCTGGGTAAAGCTGTTCATCGAATGAGTGAGTGAGTGCTTGGAGTTATACGCGATACGTCTTACTCAACAATTTTTCATTCATGTGACGATGAAGGAGTCATTAGAGTGCATGTAATGTCCTTCCTTGTTGGAGAAGAGCCAGAGCCATTATACTGATACGGGTTAACCAGTCGTTGTTTTCCCATTTATACTGAACGACAATCGAGGAAGCTACAACTTCCTCTTTTAAAGTATTATGTGTGACCCTACCCAGGATTGACCCAGGATCTCCCGCCCTCGAGCAGTTTATTGAGCAGTATTTCTTCTTATACATCGGGGAGGCTGGAGACACAACAGAAAACGTGTAGGTTCAAAATAAATACATGCAGTTTCCATCCTAGAGTGGAATCTTTCTGGCTGGTCGGGCTATTGCTTTAAGTCAGAGGATTTATCACGTACCATGGCGAGTGGCGGTGCATGGTGTAATCTCGGCAGCTTTGAAATTTGTTCAAAAGGTTAAATTCTCTACTCCGTCAGTCGATTCCTTTGATTTTGTACCTTCGGTTGTTCTATCGTCATGCTCTTCCACATTTGCACCGCTGTATACTTGCACTGCCCGTAAGGACATTGGCAAAGTACTAGTATATGCAGTACTGTCTAGTGACAGTAACAAATAGTAGGACTACTTGAGATAGACATAAGGCATATAGTTTGCCGTATTCATGTGTCTAACCGACTTTTCAAGTTAAAAATACACTTATCTGTTTTATAGGCTGCCTGAATCTTGAAAAAGTGTCCAGTATCCATTGATTATAACGTGTGTGGAATATCAAGGCCTTACGTTTCGAATAATCGCGAATTTTGGACATTTTTCATTTTTCTCGATCACGCCGAAATCACAAATCCGCACGAGATCAGTCGAACCTGGTTACAAATCGGAACGAGGTCGCATTATACATTGCACTACACCAGATCTACGTCCTAATTTTGTTTCCCTTGATGTAAATAAGTTTCAGAGGGTGTTCACATGAGTTAGGTGTCAATCGTGTTCTCCTGTAAATTATGTAAGTCTAAACCATCCTTAAAGGACGTTCAAGGTTAACAATCCCCAAACCAATTTCCAAAATAAAGTTTGAACTCAAACCATGGAAACCAAAACAACTATGGAAGTACATATAAAGTAAAGAAAAAATAAGTAAGATGGAGTCATGTAAAGGGAAGCAATCAGCAGTTCCAAATGGTACTGGAAAGACACAAAGAATGTTCTTAGTGCGTAAATTTAATCATGAGTATGTCTAGGGTGCTCGTGAGAGTCAAATAGTAACGCTAAACAATCCATCTATAACTTTCGCCCTTGCTTGTGATGTGACTATATTTTGTTCATAGCAAGGAGATACAACAGAGCGTGTCCCATCGTACTAATGAAGCATTTTATCTCGAATTCAGGGCAAGTGAATGCATTCTTGACCATCAGAGGTTGAGTTGCGGCACTTCACTGGTTAAGTGGGTTATCCCTTAAATGGACATGTCATCTATGCTTTTCTTTAGCTCATACGTACTTAGCAATATATGCATTTGCCGTGAAATTCTGTTCACCGAACCCAAGTGTTATCCCTGTTATCCCTGTACCATTTTGCCATCGAGTTATTATAGAACCATATATCAAATTGGGGTCATCGCCTACTGATTTATACTGATTCATCTCTGTGCTATATGTATGGATAGATACATTTTTACTAACTCGACTATTGCATAATCGTTTTTGTCTGATTTTCACGCAGATTATTGAAAAGGATGTTAACCCCGAGACCACCTTACTGCAGTATCTACGAAATACACGTATCCGTTTTGATAGTTCTCTATACCATCTGCTTCTAGGTTTAAAAGAAACTGAGAAACAGGAGCTCTATAAATTTTGCACTTGGAATCTGTGTACTTCACTACCTAATCACACAACAGGGGAACTCCGTGGTCGAGTTGGTTAGCACGCTAGCGCGGCACAATAAACCAGGAGCCTCCCACCAATGCGGTCGCTGTGTATTCAATTCCACCTCATACTGACCTCCTCTCCGGCCGGACGTGGAGAGGTTTGCCAACAACCTGCCGATGGCCGTGGGTTTCCCCCGGGCTCCACCCGTTTTCTTCCCACCAAAATGCTGACATGAAATATTCTTGATGGCATGGGGACTGTTGCTATGACTGAAATGATGTTGAAAGCAAACTCTGAAAGAACAAAGAAATAAAAAAAAGAAGGAAACAAACAAAAAACAAAGCTAAACAAATAATAACCAAGCTGCTGTATTAAAACTGCGCCGTGTTTATATTGATTTTTTTTTTGATTGGTGTTTTACGCCGTACTCAAGAATACTTCACTTATACGACGGCGGCCAGCATTATGGTGGGTGGAAACCAGGCACAGCCCGGGGGAAACCCACGACCATCCGCAGGTTGCTGACAGACCTTCCCACGTACGGCCGGAGAGAAAGCCAGCATGGTGTTTATATTGCCTCAGGCTCGTATTTTTCGAACGTCTTAAGACTTAAGAAAATTTTCAAACACAGCTTTATTTTAGAAACTTTAAAATTTCAAACTCTTTAAAACTCTTTCGTGTTCGGAGTTTGGCTTTTCTAAGACTTTGACTTTTTTAAGTCTAAAGTTTCTCGATAAATACCGGCCATAAGCTTTAAAGGTTCAGGAGCATTTGTCTTTTACACCTTCAAAAAGACTTTCAAACATTTAGACAAAAATGTGAAAACAAGGACAAAAACCTAAAAAGTCTGTTGTTCAAGAAATTAGAGACTAAACTCTAGACGAAGTTCAGACACAGCCTTTGATCTGTAAATTGCACACATATCACGGATACTGCACAAGCAGGCTCCTGGCATGTGGTAATCTCAAACATGTCACGTATGTCCCAAAGGCTCATGTGTTCTTAAACTTGCACACACACAAAAAAGACAGACTAAAGGTGCATTGTGATTATGCATTACATATTCCATACTGTTACAAACGTTTTGGACGTGAAAGACTCCTGAACCGGTTCAGTCGTAGATCACTCGTTTCCTTGACAACGACTTCACAGTCCGCCTGACGGGAAGTAAACTTGGGTGCGGAGAGGGAGGATGTGGGGCGTGCACGGTAATGGTGTCCCGCTACGACCAGCAAAACAACAAAATATTGTATCCTTTATCCTAGGTTGACGGTCATTTCCTCACTTATAGCCCACATATATTCACTTTTAAGATGACTGAAGAAAACTGCCAAGTATGCACGTAATAGAGACCTTTAGCTAGAAGTTAGAAGTTCAGCTTGTGACTTGTGACTTCAACAAGAATAGGTAAACTATTTGTACTTCCATGTTCCAAGTTAGAAGTTTCATCTTGTAACTTCTAACTAATGGTTTCTTCCGTTACTCCTCTGTTACTAAATAGATTGGTATAAATTAGATACAAATTCAGTTTTACCTAACAGAATATACACTCCTCTCCACAGTCCACATTCAAATACTAATTGCTAATTCGATTACTTATATGGTGCCATGAAGGATAAGAAATTCTGTGGTTCTAGCTAAACGACACGGAAACAGAAAGGGTAAACACAACTTTATTCGGATTTCCTGTTGTTGTAAGACAGAATGGTGATTCTCTGACCTGTCACCCTCTATCTGCTTGTGTGCTAGAGAGTGTTAAGATCTCACTAAGTGTAATATAACTGTGTCCATGTAGCCTAAACTTTTACTTTGGTCCTCGTTAACTCAGATGGTTAACGCCCATGGTTAAGTTACATGTAATCCGTAGCTTGTAATCAGTGGGGCTCATTTTCGACGCCAGCAATGATAAACCTGACTGAAAGTGAAAAAAAAAAACATTGATTACAATATTAAACCAAAAAATACCTTTTCTTCTCCGAATCAGTGTGTTGGATCTAGCAATTTAAGTATTAGGCGGATTCCGTTATACTGTTCATTCACAAAAAAACATCACACGCCAATTGTCTGTTGTGTACATTTTAATAAATTCAAAATTCTTCCTGAACATCTGTGCCAGGAATTATGCTGTGAATGCGTGCCTGGCACCCATATGTTCTTTACATGGTCAGGCTGTCACCACCGTGGAGGGAATCGGAAGTCTAAGGAAAGGCCTTCACCCTATTCAGGTCAGTATAACCTGCGTCGACAAATCTTATACCATATTTTTAGTGTCAATTTTCAGTGGCATTTCACTTGTTGGTCATTGCATTTGTATGCAGACTTTTCCATTGAACACTTGTTATAAGTGTAGGGCCCCAAACCATGTCACTTTTTGTTTCCACCCCTGTTCTCTTTGTTTTTGGTGGTGTATTCATTCAGGAACGTCTGGCAAAGTTCCACGGTAGTCAATGCGGATTTTGTACCCCCGGGTTCGTGATGTCCATGTACGCTCTCCTCCGAAACCAGCCTGTCCCCAGTATGAAGGACATCACCCAGGCCTTAGAAGGTAAGCTATAAGATAGTGTATGAGCCTTCATTTTAGTTTCCTGTAAGTGACATTGTTAGCAGTTAGCGCTCAAAGAGATGGATCCCATTGTGTCCAAGCCCCGATAAAGCATAGACAATGTTAGCCTTTAATGCTTGTAGCTCTTCCCCAATATGTTCACTGACCAATAAGGCTAAGAACCAGTCGTGTCAAACCCCTGAGAAAGCATATAGAGAATGTTGACTTTTAATGCATACAGCTCTACCCCGACACGTTTACTGACCAATAAGACTTGGGACCAATCGTGTCCAATCCCTGATAAAGCATAACATCTCATTTTAATGTATGTTGTAGCGCCACCCAACCCGTTCATTACTGAGTGAGACTTGGAAGCAATTATGTATAACATCTGAGAAAGAATATATAGAGATATTTGTGGTTAACGGTCAAACTATGGGGTCACCTACATATGTTAGTAGGCTAGGAGCCTTGATGGACACTCAACATTGACGTGAAGCCAAGCCTTCTGGAAATATTGCCAACTGGTGCTGTCGGAATAAAAGCTATGTTCACAACAGAGCAAAAATGGTCCTATATTTTCCGAAAATGAACGAAAGGACCCGAAATTCCAACTTGATCCGTAACATTTTATGGTTAAGCCATATCCCGTGGTTCATTTCAAAATAAGTAATCGCTTTGACGATAGTACAGCCGGTCAGGCAATTCACGACATACTAGTAATAGTCGTCTAATACAACAC
This sequence comes from Liolophura sinensis, assembly GCF_032854445.1. NCBI lineage: Eukaryota > Metazoa > Mollusca > Polyplacophora > Chitonida > Chitonidae > Liolophura > Liolophura sinensis. Next base: position 66,586,732 of record NC_088300.1, read on the forward strand.
TTGTCAATTACTCTCCATTTGACTGTTTAAATGACGACTAGAATTGTGCGTCTGTTCCTCCATAAGCTTTGAATACAAACGCTCTTATCAAATTAACGACATTGAATATTGATAAGCTTGGCTAATATGTACAGAAAATCCCCTACTTTCTTGGAATAGTAAAGATTATCTATGCTTTAAGATTAAGTCTTTCTGGCATTTTTGGAAATTTCTCTTCCATAGTCTAATGCATGCTCATTTTAATAGCACATATATGTTTCAGAGTTTGTGATGATAATTCCGTCAGTTAAAGTTGTCTTTACAAATGTGACCGTGATTTGGATAGATTTGCATAAATGATTGACCTGAACGGTCTGCTGATTATCTTTGAATTGCAAATAACTAATTTTTTACTTTAGGACTAAAAATTCTTTTGATACTGCACGCCTTATATTCAGTGAGCATCTGATTAATTTACCCTCAGGTAATCTCTGCAGATGTACAGGTTATAGACCTATACTAGACGGCTTCCACACATTCTCACAGGTAAGTTCCTGTTAAATTCGTAAAATACTCAAATATTTTTATGCAACTTTGTGAATGTCATGTGGACATCCAGATTTGCATCTGACCATGGGTGAATGTGCCTGTTTGTCCTTGCGCGTGCGCCGTAATGTTCTTACCAAGATATCTCAAAAATGAATGGCATAACTTTCCCCTCGCAATGACGACTCTGTTCCTAGCTGGACTGACCATTGTTCTTTGGCAATGGACGAGTAATACGCCATCAGTTTGCCCACAAAACGTCATCACAAAGATAGGAATGAACAACAGGCAACACAGCTTAGACCAGAGTTACCTAAGGACTGAAAAGTTTCCCATGAGTAAGACCGCTAAGATTTGGTAAACACTTTATAACCTGTTTCCATGGTCGGATTAGTTTTAAAGAACATTGCCTTAGTTTGATTTATTTTATTTATTTATTTGATTAGTGTTTTACGCCGTACTCAAGAATATTTCACTTATACGACAGCGGCCAGCATTATAGTGGAAGGAAACCGGACAGAGCCCGGGGGAGACCCACAACCATCCGCAGGTTGCTGCAGACCTCCCCACGTACGGCCGGAGAGGAAGCCAGCATGAGCTGGACTCACAGCGACCGCATAGGTGAGAGACTCCTGGGTCATTACGCTGCGCTAGGACGCTAACCGACTGAGGCCTTATTTTTTAAATTTTTTACCAGATTATACAAAGCTTGTAATTTCTCTTAAGTTTGGTGTGTTTCTTGATGTTCACCATAGCTGTAAAGTCGGGGAGCATGTGAAAAGAATTTTTCTAAATACTTAGCCATTATACTATATAGTTCCGTTTGAGAAAAAATACACCTTAACGTCTTACTAAACAATATTTCATTTGTAGTCAACTTGTAGTCAATTTATTGGTTGTGTTAACAGTCAAAAAAGTTAACGTGGATACACATATGGAACGTTCCGTAGATTAATAAAATATTATAAGAATAGTGTCGACATTACTATTTTTGTGCAGAAAATCTATACAAATAAAATAATAATATTTGTAAATTTGTGTTATCATTGTACGCGTTTATTTATTTATTTATTTATTTGATTGGTGTTTTACACCGTACTCAAGAATATTTCACGTATACGACGGCGGCCAGCATTCTGGTGGAAGAAACCGGCCAGAACTCGAAGGAAACCCACGACCATCTGCAGGTTGCTGACAGACCTTCCCCACGTACGGCCGAAGAGGTACGCGTTTATTAGGTGTACGAAATTTAGCTTTAAACGCATTGTGTCCGCCAAAGATTTGCTGGAATTTATAGTTCCCGATGGTCCAACCGAGATGGATTGATTGACTGTTGTTTAAGGTCATACTTCACTTATAGCAATGGCCGTGTGTTTTAGTATGCCAGAATACCAAATAAATCAAGTCGGCGTTCCCTATGGATAGTCCATTATCCACCGTGTTAATTGATAATATGTAGTCCAAGATATTTCAGTTTCCCCTTATACACACGATTGATATTATTTGGGTGTACCTCTCCCATTGCTACTGTACCGTGAATAAACAGTTTTACATTCAAGAAATTCCTTTGTGACTTTCGTCTTCAGTGTGACACAAACAAAAACCAGTGTTGCCGAAGGGAGGTAACTGTGAAGAAACAGGTTGCACACGTGTTCCTCAGCAGGTATGTACATGCATATGTTTGCTTACCAAGAAGAGTGCTTCATGTAAAACAGTATATTGCCATATACATTGCACACAATAATTTTTGAACAGGCTTCACAAAGAACAGGAATGATTAAAAATTCGTATTGATGATGATCACCAAAGAACAGCTTGATTGAGATCAAAGGTAACAGGCTCAGGTGAAAAAAAAGAGTTCCCTGGTCTTACGTACTTAAGACATGCGCATCTCATAAAGCTACATGTATATAGATCATGTTTTTATTCATTTCCAGGTTTTTTGCTACCACTTTACATTTGGTTGGTGAGAACTGGGTCGTGCTTGACAAACTAGTGTAGAAAAAATGTCAAATTTAACTAAATTGACCTTATTCTTTCTTAATTTGATTGCTGTCAGTTTTACAGTAAAATGGGTTTTATTGAATCATTTAGCCGGTGTTCAAGTACTCTGACGTCATCACACGTTTTTTCCCACTCTATCAATCGCACAGCTATTAATCTTGGAATAGTTCATATTTTACTTAAGATAAAATATAAGTGCTTTATTCCATTTCAGTGCGCCTAAAAACATGTATAAACGTATTCTTGTAGATTTCGTTGTCCGTCTGGCGATAATTATTTCAATTTTGAGCTGTCTGTTCCTTTAACAATTTTTGTTCTCTCCATCCAGCTACAGAAAGCTTCCCAGCTCCAAAATACAGAGAGTCTTATGGCATATGACCCCACTCAAGACCCCATATTTCCCCCAGAACTACAGGTAAGCGTGCTAAATAACGGTACTTGTTCTGAAACATTTCGAACTGGACATTACAGAAAACCTGTGGCGTTGCGATGAAGAAAATAAACGTTTTGGTGGGAAGATGATTTTCCATGTAAATTCATATATATTTATAAAATATACAGACACTAAATAAGGTGTACTTTCGCGGACGTACATATTTTATGAGTAGGTACATCCAATCACACGTTTCAATACGTCTTTCGGGTGGTAGACCCAGGGACAATCCTTGGTCGGGTTACACCCAAGACCTTAAAAGAGGAAGTTGTATAGCTTTCTTGTTTGGTGTTCAGCATTAAGGGAATACTGCAACGACTGGTTGATCGTTTCAGTTTAATGGCTTGGGTGGGGCAGCACTAGATAAAAGAGATCCATCCTCCAACAAGGAGGCATATTACACGTACATGCACTCTAAGAACTCCTTCGTCGTCATACGACTGAAAAAATGTAAAGTACGACGTTAAGCCCTAAGCACTCATTCACTCGTTACGTCTTTCTTTGTGTTTCTTATCCTTCACGTTTTCAAGCGTCCAGTTACTGCACACATTCACTTAATAACTTTTCCACTTTTGTTTTTTACATCACAAACTTAATTGTCTTACTTACTATATCCCTTCTAAAATCCAAAAGAATAGATCTACAGGTAAGTTTCACGTGATGCACAAGTGTATATTGTATGACACACATAATAAGTTCTTCATTGTAGAACTAAACGTTAATAATGCTTATCTATACGTGTGATATAGATGGAGGATCCGACAGAAAGCAAGAATATCGTATTCAAAGGACCTCGTGTAACCTGGTGTAGACCAGCAAGTTTATCTGCTTTGTTAAAATTGAAAACTCAACATCCGGAAGAAAATTAGTGGTGGGAAATACCGAAACAGGCAAGTATATGTCCCTGTCTTTGAAGATGTGTGTCTGGCAGAGCAGTTTCTGGAGAATTGATCCTAAATAGTCGTTCATTTACGAAGGGCGTTCAGTGAGCAAGGGCTACCATATGCGATCTTCTACGAATATCAGCTGTATCACTGGCCAGAAGTTGCTGGCGTTTTGTCTTATCTTATTCTTACATGGTATCGCGTATACGAATGGAAACCGAATAAGGCCACCGTTGACACGATGATACGAAGCGATGGCTCTAAAGCACGAAGCGATGGTACGATGCTAGCATCGTGTCATCGCTTCCTGCCATCGTACAATCACTTCGCTCTATCGCTTGGTGCCATCGTGCCCTTCCTTTAATGATGCCACGGCTTCGTGGATATGGAATAACATGTGATCTTGTACTTCTTCTTGCTAGCAGCATGCCATCGCTTCGTGCCATCGTGCCACCGCTTCGTGTCATCGTTCCACCGCTTCGTGGATATGGAATAACATGCGATCTTGTACTTCTTCTTCTAGCAGCATGCAATCGCTTCGTGCCCTCGTGCCACCGCTTCGTGTCATCGTGCCACTGCTTCGTGGATATGGAATAACATGCGATCTTGTACTTCTTCTTCTAGCAGCATGCAATCGCTTCGGGCCTTCGTGCCACCGCTTCGTGCCATCGTGCCATCGCTTTGTGCCATCGCCGGGCGATGGAACGATGGTACGATGATAGTTCGGCTTCCATAAGTGTCTCGTACCTGAATACTTATCGTTGAGCGAATGAAAAGTGTGAAAAAAGTAGACATGACCCTGAACTCAAAATCGATCTGGTCATATTTCCTAGAACATACCATTAGGTGAAAACAGAACAAGTCAATTGTCTGCTCGTGCCATCGATGTAAACGATTGTTATTTGCCATGTCTCCCATAGTTTATGAGTCGCGCCTTTCCTAAAACATTGTTCTTCTTCACAGGGATTGAGATGCGCATCAAGAACATGTTATATCCAGTGCTGATTTCCGTGAACCATCTTCCAGAGCTGAGAAAAATTTCTTGTCTACAAGATGGTGTTCAAATAGGAGCCGCGGTCACCCTGTCTGACCTACTCAAGGTTCTAGAGACACAGGTGGATAAATTACCAGGTATATTGAGTGCAAAACTTGTTGATTCGCAAAAAAAAGCTTAGCATAATGCAAAAGAATAGACAGATACATAAAAAGATGCAAAAAACAACAAAAAACATGATTTTTTTAGGTATATGCTTTTGCACTATGATATTGAGTGTATAGGTGGACAAATTACAATGTGTACATGTGTAGGTAAAGATCGTACATTGAGAAGTTATTGAGTAGATGTATGCGAGTATGTAGGTAAAGTAGTTACCAGGCACTAAGTATATGTATAGAGAGATAGATAAAGTACCAGACATTAAAATATAGATTCACAAAGTACGAGGCTATACATGACTGCAGTGAGGTAAACCATCATGTACTGAGTAAGAGAGGAGCCCGAGACTGAATTAACTTATAGAGAGAAAAGAAAGATAAAATACTGTAGGATACTCATAAATTTTTCGGTATATACCTTGCTTTGCTGTGAAGAATAACTTCATTGCAATTACAAAGAATTAGTTACCTTAAAAGAAAACACCTCAAATGGTTTAGCCTTAGATGTTTCTGACAAGGAGAGGAACAGACCTAAACGAACACGGCCATGTGTTCTTATCTGCTTGGTAGTTCCATAAATTAGTTTTATCTGCACGTGATTCTTACGAGGCTATGGAATAGGCCGACACCAGAAACATATCCATATAATAATTCAGTAGCTTTGTGAATCTCTGTAGAAGTATCGGTACCATATTCACCGTTAGTTTGCTTTTACCAGGGTACATATAAATCTAGGAAAATGTGAATGATTTTGATATTGATTTATTTATTTTATTTGATTGGTGTTTTACGCTGTACTCAAGAATATTTCACTTATACGACGGCGGCCAGCATTATGGTGGGAGGAAACCGGGCAGAGCCCGGGGGAAACCCACGACCATCCGTAGGTTGCTGGAAGACCTTCCCACTTACGGCCGGAGAGGATTTTGATATTGTGATTTTCCCCTATGTATAAGATTTCTTTACTTCATTCATTTTTGTAGAATACAAAACCAGGATATTTTTGGCTATTGCGGAAATGTTACGGTGGTTTGCCGGCAAACAGATTCGTAATGTGGCGGTAGGTATAGTTTTATGGCATTTTACTGGCGGTATATGTCGTAGAAGTGCTAAGGATTGTATCACTACATTATGCATGGGCTAAATTCTTAGTCCATAAATTGGAAAATTAAGCCACATGCAGTAATTTTGTAATAATTATGACAACCGTGTTAAGAATGTTAGCCTCCGTTTAATATTAGCTTTCGAAAAAAGTTAAAAGTGAAAATTATTCAGTGTAAATTATATAAATATATTAAATAACAGGTTTGTTCATTTTGCACAGTGCGTTGGAGGAAATATAATGACTGCAAGCCCGATTTCCGACCTCAATCCACTGTTCTGTGCTGCCGGAGTTAAACTGACAGCAGTATCCGCAGGTATAACGCATACTGGTTTGTGGATCAATTTCAACTACTAATAATATTTAAGAAGATAAATGTATATATCAGCTGCTCGTTGCTTGCCCATAAATCGTGCTTTTGTGTGGATTTACAAATGCTGACTTATTTCAAGCTTTGAAAATGATTTTTAAAGATCTTAATGCCAGTTTTAAAATGTTAAAAATGATTTTTATAATTTTAATACGACACGTTAAACTTTTAAACTGAGAAAATTTAAAGCTAAAATTTTCATTTTTTACAAATTATTCTAACATTAGAAGAAGATTTATTTTAAAAAATAATTTGTAAAGCTTTGATAATTAAAGAATTATAGACTATTACTTCTTCTTTTGTATTTCCTCTGCTTTCTCTGTTACCATTTCAGATCGAGGCAAACGGGACGTGAAAATGGATGACAGTTTCTTTACGGGCTATCGGAGGACATCTGTGAAAGAAGACGAAATTCTCATGTCTGTTTTCATACCCCACACACAGAAGGTAAATTTCTGTAAAGTTGTTCGTTAGTAGACGATTAATACTGAAATTTAGAAACGCATATTTAATGTCAGTTTAGATTGTAATGCACAATATCAAGTGATGTTTGTTTGTTTGTTTTTTTTTAATTAAGCACGAATATTTCCAAGGTTTCAAGCAGTCTCACCGACGTGATGACGACATCGCCATTGTCAACAGCGGGTTCAGGGCCCGCTTTCAAGCTAATACTGACGTCGTTGATGACGTCACACTAGCATTTGGCGGGATGGGACCGACAACAGTCATAGCCCAAAAAACAGCGAATAACATGATTGGAAGGTGAATTGTCTTTCTCTCATAATTAACCCTCTATTTTATGCATATTTGGCGTCAATGATCGGGAATTTTAGGAAATCACTTTGCGTCAATGATTGGGAATTTTAGGAAATCACTTCTTTGATGAACCTACTGGAAACCGGGGCTAGTTTGGCTCTAACAATTCTTCAGTTTCCTACAATTACGCATGCTAAAACCAACAGACCAGAAAAAAAACATTTATCAAAATTAGTTGACCTTGTCTTCCAGGCGCTGGGAGGATTCTCTATTGACTGACGTGGTCAGCTTCCTGACACAAGAGCTCGAGCTGGCCAGCGACGCCCCAGGGGGTATGGTCAATTACCGCCGGACTCTGGCCATCAGTTTCTTCTACAAGTTCTATCTGAAACTGAGGATTTCGCTTGATAACAACGTGAGTTGATGGTAAATGAATGCACAGTCGTTTAGAATCGAACGTTTAGAATTCCTTTTATCGCACATAAGGATAACTCTGGAAACAATTCTCGTAAATCAATAGTTTAAATGTGTTTTTTTTTTCTTCTTTCTTAAAAGATCAAATAAATTCATAACTGGGTTATTAATTGTAAATGTTACCTTCGGTTGCCAAGGACATCAAGGCGATTTCAATTTTCTATAAACAGGGAACAGGAATAAACGGAAATCGCGTTCAACAAAAGGTAAAATCTGCCACGTTGCCTTTCCCTGAACCAACCTTGCTGAGTACCCAAGTGTTTGAGCAAGTCAGCACCGACCAGAACCCCATGGACCCCGTGGGGAGACCCCTCATACATCAGTCTGCATACAAACAGGCCACTGGAGAAGCGATTTATATCGATGACATGCCTAGAACTGAAGGTAAAAATTCACCTGTATGAATAATGATCTAAGTGAACCGTTACAACCACCAGCTCCGACCTCGCGCACATCAGCAATCACTGACCCACGGTGACTCACTTGATTAGACCTGGGATATAATATGTGGTATATCAGATTAATCATACATAGTTGGTATTATTCTGCTTTGCTTAGTATCAGGTGGAAAGGCTTTACAAATGTTAATACCAATTCCACCAAAGTCAATACAAAACGTGTTTTATGTAATAATTATTGAATCGTATTCTACACAGGTGAGTTACAGATGTGTCTGGTGGTGAGCCTAAGGGCTAACGCCCGTCTAGTTAGTGTGGACACTTCAACTGCTGTGAAACTCCCGGGGGTCGTGGACTACATAGATCACAGAGACGCACCAAGCGAGAATGTCTTTGGATTTGAAGGGTTTCTTGAGATTTTTGCCACAGAACAGGTATGATACTTCATCGCAAAGGGCAACTTATGAATGATTGACTAATCAGCTGAAAGAATAGATAAATAAATAAATAAATGTTTTAGTTTCCGAGGCTTTCTGATTGTTCGTTTCTCAGCTCTTGTAATGATGATTAGCATGTAGATGCTCAAGTGACGTCAGTTTACGAACAAAGGCCTATGAGTATATACTACATATATATGTTACCATCTTATGAAGATTAGCTTTGAACCATCTGTTATTTCAGGTCTATTATGAAGGACAGATTGTGGGCGCTATTCTGGCGGACACTCAGGAACACGCCCTAGTAGCCAGCAAAGCCGTGAAGATACAATACGAGGAACAAACCGCTATTGTTAGCATACAGGTAGAAGAGAGAAAAGATTTGGTCAGATACCTCATTGAAGCCCACAGTATATAAATGTAGCAAAATCTATAAAAAAAAATAACTGAAACGTTCATATATTATATCCCAACAGGCAGAACAAAACCTACCAAGACATTAATTATACAAGTTTACAACACGATTTTGCAGTTTACTATAAACAACACAGTAAGTTAAATGCAATATTCATAAGCCATGGTGGGCAATTTTAGGGAACTTATATGTCTTCAGTCACTATACAGCATTTTTTGCCTCTATCCGTATCGTTTCTTGTCTTTTAGATGATGGTTTGAAAGACATATTCAGTATGGTAGTCCCGTACCCTATATTACATCTCCAGCATAATGTCTAATGCTTTTCACATTATTTTAGTCACACAACGATGGTACCTCAATATAGCTGGTAGCCTGTATGCAAAAATACATATAGTGATGCTGCACTAGTAAAACACCATGTGGAAAACACAGAAGGCCTCACCCATTTACAGTATAAACTGACAACGGGCGAACATAGGCTTGTCTGATATATAAGTGTTGTTAATTTTGGCACGCGGTTAAATTCGAATAAGAACAGGTGCTTGTTTCAGGCCCATCTGCCATATATAAGGTAACCGGTTTGTCATAAAAGATAGTTTAAAACATGGAAGTGAAATTTGGGGGGCTTCGTGGCCGAGTGGTTAGACAGTGGAGCATCCCATAAATACGGTCATGTTGTTCAAATCCTGCTTACACTCGCTTCCTCCCCCGTAGTACATGAGACAGTCAGTCAGTAACCTGCGGATGGTCGTGGATGTCCCCTGGGCTCTGCCCTATTTCCTCCTAGCATAATGTTGGCCGCCGTCGCATAAGTGAAATATTCTTGAGTACGGGGTAAATCACCAACCAATTAATATGGATCAGGGCACAACTTGATACCCATGCTTATTATACAAAAATGATAATTGTCTGTCACTAATTCGTTCTTCCTTGCACGTGTGTCCCATCCAGGACGCCATCCGACATCAGTCCTTCTTCCCGGTGGAGGACAGTGTTGGTCAGGGAGACCCGGAAACGGCGTTCTCCCAGTGTGACCACGTCATGGAGGGAGAAGTCCAGGGAGGAGGACAGGAACACTTCTATATGGAGACCCAGTCTTGTCTGGTGGTGCCTAAAGAGGGCAATGAGATGGAAGTGTTCGTGTCCAGTCAGAATCCCTCACAAGTACAGGTAAGAGCAACATGTCCTTCATCTAGTGAACCAATGAATACCTGATGGCACTGGTTTAACTGGTTACGTGGATCTGCTGTAGCGACCTAGAGTCATACTCTGAAATCTCCCTTTATCCATTTAATCGTAGGTTTGTTTTTTGTGTGTTTTTTGTTAATCAGAAAAGGCATTGTCTATTAAAACTTTTTAAATAGGTTGAATGTTTGGGAAAGTTGTCTTAGAACTAGAGGCTTTAAGGATCCTTTGTTCCGTTATTCCACGAGGGTGAAAAAATGGTAAATTGCAGTTATGTTAATGTTAATTTTGATAATTTTAAATGATTTATCTCAATGTCATGCACTGTTTCCAGAAAAATGTGGCCGATGCCCTTGGAGTTCAGAGGAGCAAGATTGTGTGCAAAACAAAACGATTAGGCAAGTACAGACAGTCAGCCGTATCCACTGACAAACTTGCGCTGTGTTAGAGCTCGACTGATTTAGATGTCGACTGTTCTATGTTAAGTGAAAATAACATAATAATACAGGACAGTCTTTAAGTGTCTGTTTGCACAACTAAAACAACAATGTTATATACGCTGCATGACTTATTAACATTTTGAAGACACATATACTGTGGTTTAATCAGCGTACATGGAATACTTGACTCTCAGTGAAGAGAACGTGTAAGTAGTGAGGTAAATTGGTGTCGATATACATGCAATAGCGTGGGAGGGGTGGATTGACTAGCAATAATATAATTGAATGTGAACCGAAAGTCAGGGCACGTTACTTTTGTTGGCTTGACGTTTTGTTGTATGAATTATAGTGATTTGGTTGCTCAGGTGGTGGTTTTGGTGGGAAGGAATACCATCTGTACGTTCTGTCGTATGAAGTATCGTGATTTGGTTGTTCAGGTGGTGGTTTGGTGGGAAGGAATACCATCTGTACATTCTGTTGTAAAGTATCGTGATTTGGTTGTTCAGGTGGTGGTTTTGGTGGGAAGGAATACCATCCTGAGCTGGGCCTCATCCCAGCAGCCATTGCAGCACACAAGTGAGTTATTACATGCTTCCGTTCGCTTTCCACATTAGGCTGAAGGGCATGAAGTTAACGATGTTATGTATGGTTATGTTTGCCAAAGAAAGAATGACATTTTCATTTGCTGTTGGGAATAAAACGGATACATAGACACTCTAGTTACAGATATGCCTCTGTGAAATTTGTTCGTGCATAAGATAATGTTAAAATGGCCGTAAGCCATTACCATTAATTCATTCATTCATTCATTTGAAGGGTACAAAATTTAAGGCGAAATTCTTCGGATGTCTTTTTTTTAAAGACAAGTCTGTATGGGCCAAGTGAATAATGCAGCTCATGAATCCATGTACTGTAACAAAAATGTCATCTGGCTAAGTATATTTTGTATGGTGTGTATTTGTTGCAGACATGGCGTGCCTGTCCGGTGCTGTTTGGGGCGCCAAGAGGACATGATGATTACGGGAGGAAGACATCCATACTACGCCAAGTACAAGGTCCATAGAGGGTGTATTGACTTAAAATGCTGGAGTTTTCCGTAGTTGCTCCTCCACTTAACCGCGTTATTTCTTCATCGGTCTGCTGATTAGTTCGTTTCGACGGTATATTTTGGTTTTTAATAAATATACCAGATCAAGGTTGTGTTTTTAATTACAAACAGAAAAAACAGTGTGTCGATGTCTTACCCATAGTTTAGTGAATTTTTATCAAGATCTGCCTCTTAAAGAACGTCCCCATTATAATGTCAACACCAATGCACCTTTGAATTTATGGCAAGCACTGTATAACACTTATTTCGTCTATAAAAAAAGATGTGTGGTTTCTTTATTATTACAGGTCGGCTTTAGAAATGATGGTCGGGTGATGGCTTTGTGGATTGACTTTTATCTAAATGGCGGGAATGTCTTAGAATCTTCTGCGAGCGTAAGTCCATCAAAAACATGTTGTAGTTATTCTTGACACTTATTTGAAGTGTGTACGTGGCAATGTCTGTCAGCAACCTGCGGATGGTCGTAAATTATTTGAAGTGCTTCCGTAGAGCAGACCTTATCAAAATACTTTCCTTGGGAAAGTTTTCGTGTTCAAATGCAAGTTGCAAAAGTTCGATATCAAGTTGAAATCATAGCCCTTCTTGATTAGATCTTATAAAAACATCAATCCTGGGATACCCTTTTTGTGGTCTTTGGGGACAAGAGGCATTGTCAAATCCGATTCTTAGGCTTGTATAAAGGGGTTAGGAATCTGTGACAAGAATTATCATTTTTTCATTTCACAGGTGTTACTAAGGGCGCTGCACTCGATAGAATGTTGTTATAATTTTCCAAACTTCGTTGCAAACGGCCGGGTGTGTAGGACGAATTTACCTTCCAACACGGCTTTCCGAGGGTTTGGCTCCCCGCAGGCCATGCTTGTCACAGAATCCATTCTAACAGATATGGCGGTTACGTTAGGTATTACTCAAAATCAGGTAAATCTGAAAGCTCAGTTTCAGTTTTACTCAGTTTCAAATTGGTGTCTGTAGGATTACCTGAGTTCTTCAGTGTCGGGGACAACCGCCAGTGTTTTACGAAATAAAATGTAAAAGACTACAGCATAGAGAAGAAAATTAGAGCATGTTTGGCAAGTTTTTGCTCACGAAGTCCCATCGTAAGAATGTGAATGTTGCCTATTTTATGTTACACATTGGGAAACGCAATTACCCAGTCCACTTGTGATGGATAGCTTGAGCCCTCCTGTCGAGAATTATATTTAAATTCACCACGTTTCCACTGAGAGTTAAGTTCGTTTTCAACAACGGCTGTACTCGTAGGCATTTCCCGAACAGCTTACTGTAATCACACTTTCAAGTAAATTTGCTACACGGAGACATGGAGAAATAGCTTTGCGGTGATTTATATGAAGTAAAACATATATAGTCACGAGTGCTTACACTGTCCATGGCTATACTATGAATGGTGGTTAAGTCTCAAGTGCTTTCCGTTTGAACTAAAACAGACTATGGCGTTTCAGACTCTGCTCATGCTATGTCATATATGTAGGTAAGGGAAATAAACATGTACAAGCTGACGGAGAGGTCTTACTGTAACATGCCCATGGACGAGTGTTCCTTCCGGCAATGCTGGGATCTCGTTCTCCATAAGGTCAACTTCGAGAAAAAGCGAGATTCTGTGAGAGCATATAACAGGTAAGCGAAATAATTACGTGCACTTTGTGCTTATGCTTTCATAAAATTTCTTCTTGGGTCACGTGACTTCATATTTGTAATAAGAAATATTGTTTATCGTTAAATTTACATGTTCAGCGCTGTTAAAATATGTAAAAGAATGTAACTATCAGATAGCATCTATAGTGTAATTATGGCTGTAATCAGAATAATGATTTGGACACCTTTCATGTAGTTGCGAAAATAGCTAACTTGACTAATGTAAACACAAGGTTGTTTTTGTGTAGTATAATGTGATTGCTTATCAAAATGTTTTTTAAAACATGTTTTGGAAAATAGTGCGTATCATATGTCATTTACCATTGATTTTGTTGATATTTCCCTTCGTTTCATGGGTTTCATTTGTAGGGCAAATCGGTGGAAGAAAAGAGGGATATCCATCATACCTGTGAAATGGCCAATCGGCATCTTTGATAAACCTGCACTAAACCAGGTAAAGGTTGGATATGTTATAAGACATCATTTATTTTTAGAATTACATTTCTTACGGATGTGTTCTGTTTCATCGCTCCCATCATGTTTGATTTGCATTAAACCGGCGTACGCTTTAATACGTTCTAAATTTGCAAAAGCATATACTTAACCACAATGTTTACGCTTCTTAAATAAGAACAACGTGTTGAATGATTTGTTTGAGGATTTTTCCCTTATCTCGTTTAACATTGTTTAACACAGATAACATTGTAATTTCCCACAATATAAAAAAAAACACTTAGTAGTGCCTCTTTTTAACTAACAGACTTACACTAACAGGCCTAAAACTTTTCAACGAAATCAGTCAATGTTGCAGATATTTAATAAATGGTGAAATAAAATTGCATCAGCGTATCATGGTTCATTCTAAAGCGATGTAAAACATGATAAAATTTTCACATACACTGCTTCCTAAGTAATTAGAGTAACAGTTTTTATTCCTGTAAGTCTCTAGGGTCACTGAGGAGACACGCGTTATTCTTCCACGAATGTAACTACACTGAATTGGTGGACTATGACCCGGTCCCATCCAATACTATAAAAGTCGAACCTCCTCAAAAGTTACATTAATCAATGAGAAGAGATCTCGTACCCTCTCGAACATTGGGTGTAATGGTCGACTGACCGAACGGCTGACTACAATTACACAACGAAATCAAGATTCATGTCGCAATAGTTTTGGCAGTATTCTCTTTATACATGTTACAGGGTGGTGCCCTGGTACATGTATACACAGATGGCTCTGTATTACTGACTTGTGGAGGCACAGAGATGGGACAGGGCCTTCACACCAAGATGATACAGGTATGTACAGTCTTCATTTTTATTTTATGCTATACTAATATTTACGTCATTTAATGATGTCATTTAGGGGGCGGACTTTCATTTCATGGTCCAAAGACAATTGACTATTGCCCGACGCAAACCCAGAGAAATCCTCGCACACACCCATGATAGGGTTCCATCCAGGCAAGCAACTGAATCTTTTCTCAGCTCCAAGAGTGACAAAAGAGTCATTGTCACTCTCACCGTTTTCTCAGGCCTGGTTGAATTTCCTCACTTTGACGTCAAGAGGAATGGACGAGAATTACATTGCGTCAAATAATATTAGGCCTATGCAATTCTAAGTAAATTTCCCACAGAAATGGATTATGATCAGAAATTTTCAGCTTTTCTGACATTAGGGAATGTTTACCACCCATTATATAAAAGACTACAGCATAAATAGTAAAACAAGAACAGTGACGACAGTGTGATAGTCGGCAAATGTTCACACATGTTATAACGGTGAAATCGGGTCTCTTGTCAATTTAACTCTGTTAGGGTTTTATTCTAAGTGTTCTTCAGTAGTAGTACTTAAATAGTAGCACCATGGCTTAAGCAAAATTAGGTAAAAAAAAGTGCAGTTAATTACAATGTACTAGACGTCATGCACTGGTATGAAATTATTCAGAATCATATTTAAGACACTATGGTATGTCATCAGGTAGCCAGCCGAGTGCTTGGTATTCCCTCAGCTAGAATTATCATCAGTGAGACCAGCACTAACACTGTCCCCAATACCTCGGCCACATCTGCCAGCCAGAGCTCCGACATCAATGGCTTTGCCGTCAAGGTAAGTTTTCTGCAACAGAGATTATATCAGTTTTGTCCAGTGGAACATTACAATGGTTCTAGGTCTGTCTCATGGGTTGTGAAGTTGAATGTGATGTTGCAAAGAAAAAAATTATTCTCAGACCATGGGTTTGAAGTCCTTTAAAGAGAAACATGCATCATCTTTAAGGGGATACCGGCAGAAGTCAATGTGGGACAAATAACATCATTTCAGTGCCGCTGGACATCCCACTGCAGCGTCAACAGCGGGGCGTCACAATGGGTAGACAAAGTACGTTACAGATGATACCGCAAAACATGTTAGGTTTTCGGTGTCATCTGTACCGTACTTTGCGCAGAACAAAAAGACTTGAGACGTGCAAGTCTGAAGTTATCCCATTTCAGTGCTACACGAGAGTAATCACTTGCCATAATAGCAAAGCTGACTAGATTTTAGAAATGTGTGTCATATTTTGCAGCGTATGTGCAAAAGTAGAAGCATGTAAATGATTTGGTTGATATGGAGTACTTGTTAAAATACAAAATGTTCCAATAAGTAGCTGAGCATTAAATACTAAACAAAAAAATCGGTTTGATGAATGTATGCTTTTTGACAGGAAGCTTGTGAAAAGATTCTTCGTAGACTTCAACCGATCATCGACGCCAACCCTGAAGGTGGCTGGGATAATTGGGTAAAATGACACATTTCATTAATCTCACAAATAGCTCATTAACGTATATAAAGATTACGTTACTGAAAGATAATCGATTAAGCTGTCAAACTATAACCCCCCAAAATAAGGCTGTAAAAAAGTTATCCCACCTCAGAGATAAACGACGTGAAAAATTTTATCATATCTTTGAGATATACGCAATAAAACATTATGCCAGACTAAATACTTATCTCAGTGACAACTTTTAAAGCCGAAAATTAGAGATTAACTTACGATGAGGTTCATATTCGTGTAATATGTACTATTACACATACATACTTTACGGTATATTCTTGTTACACATACGATGTCACTTGGTTTCTTGTGTCATCGGTTCAGTTTGGACACGATCAGCGTAAACATTATTCATTCGTGGGAGGTTTTCTCTCTGAAATTTTCATGACGTACACTTAAATTATTGTTTGCTGGCTTCCTTTCCGGTCGTACGTGGGAAGGTCTTCCAGCAACTTGCAGATGGTCGAGGGTTTTCCACGGGCTCTGCCCGGTTTCCTCTCATCGTAATGATGACCGCCGACGTATAAGTGAAACATTCTTGAGTACGGCGTAAAACACCAATCGTATAAATCAGTAAATTGTTGCTGATTTAAACCACTCGTTTTTGGCTTTATAACGGAGAAAAGGGTATCTTGTCTTCAAAAACAAGTAAAATTGAACGGTATACACGAATGTTGAACTTGACGCTTAGATTACGAATACATGCATACATTAGTTAAAAAGGGCCGATGTGATCGAAATCGCATTGCCTTGATAAGATAGTTTGAGGTTTGATTTGGTAAGTGTTAATAGTAAATTGGTTTGCCATGGCTCTGTTGCATAGAGTGCCATAAGTTTTTGACATTTAATGAAGGCAGTAGATTGTTTCCGAAAACGGTTTCCCATCTATCCTCAATCAGAAAAGAATAGGCAGATTATGTACATTTTGCTGATTTTGGAATGATACATATGAATCTTCTTGTTTACAGGTGCAAACAGCGTATGAGGACAGAGTCAGTCTGTCAGCCACAGGATATTATTGGTAAAGATTTGCAATGCTGTTTATCTTATTCTATTTCATCCTTGCGCTGATGTGTGATTGCTTTGTAACATTAGCATATACACAAAAACCATGTAACTGAAACTATTTCTTATTTAGTATTTAACAATTTGTTCTCAAAACAAAACTCGTTTATTTTTTATTCCGTTTTAAAAAAGTTTAAAAGTTTTAAAGGTTCTTGTTCTCCATGCAGAAAACTCATTTATTCTTTTATTTTGTTTTATTTTATTTTTTTGAACTCTTTAAAAAAAGTGGAAGTTTTATAAAGGTTCTTATTCTCCATGTACAAGTGGTAACAAAATAACATTTTTTTATGAAATTTTTGGACATATCTTGTTGCTGTATCGTTAACACGCACAGCGTGAAGTATTTGGATTATGACAAGAGGACGAACACTGGGCGGTTTATGTCATATTACACCTGTGGGGCAGGATTCTCGGAGGTGGAGATAGACTGTCTTACAGGAGATCATCAGGTGGGTATAGGGCCATATCCCCCCAGCCACCCCACCTCCCAATCCCTTGCCCATATCCCCGCAACCGCACACCCATCCCCGCAATCCCATACCCATCCCCATAATCCCACAACAATCCCGACAATCCTAGACCCATCCTCACAACAACACAACCATCACCCAACCATTCTCTCATTCCCAACAACCATCCTCTCAACCCCACCATCCCTACAATCCCACAACCATCCTCACAATCGCCACAACCCCAGACCCATCCTCACTGCCACACAACCATCCCAACAACCCTACCACCATTCCCTAAATCCCACGCCCATCCCCACAATCCCACGCCCATCCCCACTATCCCACGCCCATCCCCACAATCCCACGCCCATCACCACAATCCTACAACCATCCCCACAGTCCCACTCCTTTGTCCACAATCCCATACCCATCCCCGCAATCCCACGTCCACCGTCAAAATCCCGGCGTTCACCCCACAATACCACGCCCACCCCCACAATCCCACGCCCATCACCACAATCCTACAAACATCCCCACAGTCCCACTCCTTTGTACACAATCCCACGCCCATCCCCGCAATCCCACGTCCACCCCCACAATCCCATGCCCACCCCCTCAATCCCACGTCCATCCTCACAATCATATGTCATCCCCACAACCATCCGAACAATCCCTTGTCCACCCCCACAATTCGACGTCCACCCCCACAATCCCACTCCCACCCCCACAATCCCACGTCCACCCCCACAATCCCATGCCCACCCCCACAATCCCATGTTCACCCCCACAATCCCACGCCCACCCCCACAATCCCACGCCACCCCCTCAATTCCACGTCCACCCCCACAATCCCATGCCCACCCCCACAATCCCATGTCCACCCCCACAATTCCACGCCCACCCCCACAATCCCACACCCACCCCCTCAATCCCATGTCCACCCCCACAATCCCACGCCCACCCCCACAATCCCATGTCCACCCCCACAATTCCACGCCCACCCCCACAATCCCACGCCCACCCCCACAATCCCACGCCCACCCCCACAATCCCATGTCCGCCCCGACAAGTCCACGTCCATCCCCACAATCCCATGTCCACCCCCACAATCCCATGTCCACCCCCACAATCCCACAGCCCTCTGCTTTATACTGCACTCCGATTTCTTCGACCCATAAACTTGAATGCCGTCAAATAAATAAAAATCTTCAGCGTTAAACACCAAGCAATCTTTTATTCAATTAGTCAATCGTTTGATAAGAATGTTACTTTTCTTACAAAGTGTAACATTCTTTATAAGCGCCAAGACATGATGCCGTGTGGATTTTAGTGAAAATTGTTACACAACATAAAATATTGTTTTATGCAAAGTTGTGGGTTGCAGTTGTACGTGCGGTTGTGGCGTCATCTGAACATTTGCTTTTTACATGTATTGTAAAATATCGAGATTAAAGCGTAGCAACGAGGTTGTAATTGCCTTCCATCTTTTAATGATGTTGATTATACTTTAAATTGGAATATGACCTTAATCAAGAGTCAAATTAATGAATAATTATATAAATATGCTTAAAATTTGCTACTAGCCAACTTCAAATCAACTTAAAAAGCCGGTTAAAGAACACAGTGGTATGAAGTAAAGAACTATCGCAGTTTAGCGCAATGTGATAATGATAATTGTATTCTGAATTAAGTTGATGAGATTTTCTGTAAGTACACATCATTGATTTAACGTCTTTCTCCTATCGATGAAGTTGCTGAGGACAGAGATTGTGATGGATGTGGGTAAGAGTCTGAACCCGGCCATTGACATCGGACAGATTGAAGGTGGTTTTATGCAGGTGGGTTTAACCTTGGTGTTGATGAAAAATGTAAAGTCAGGTGATTGATTTTGTTTATCAGGAATATTTCTTACAGTTCAGCATAGTTTAAAATATTACAGCATAGTGAGTAGAATCAGAACACCGGCTACAGTGTGGTACTTGACAAATGGTCACACCTAATCGAGGAAGTCCGGCCTCTTGTCAGTTTAGGGTTTTGTTATAACGGTTCATAAACGGTAGCAACCCACAGAAAATGCGGCGGTGCAAGTATCAATTTATAAGACGTCATTGATCTACAATTACTCAACGTGATGTCTTGTCGTCGCACTCGATAAAACGATAGGTCAGATTTGGCCGGTTTGGGTAAAAACATTTTGTTATGTTATGTAAGTTACAATATTCATCTTGGAGCATACATAATTTCTCTATCAAATATGAAAATTTGTATCTTGACTTTGTGCATTTATGTTGTATATCTTTTTCTTTAATGATTTTCATAGTCCTTATTGTGTGCTTGACAATATTTTTCGCGTGTACACTTGGCAGGGTTACGGTCTGGTCGCTCTAGAGCAATGTAAGGTCACCCCCGGAGGTCACGTGCTCACCACAGGCCCGGGAACTTACAAAATCCCCAGTGTGGGGAATATACCGGCGGAGTTCAACGTCACCCTGCTAAAAGGAGGGACCATGGAGAAGGCAGTATATTCCTCTAGGGTAGGACTGCGTTCAGTCTTTTTATTCTTTTGAGTACGGCGTAACACACCAATCCAATAAATAAATACATAAATTTTTATTCTTCTCAGTCTATAACTCCTAACAGCTGTGTTTACAGGCTTCTGCTGTTTTCGACGCCATCATTGACCAAAATTTCCACAAGTTCTATATTGTAGAAAGTTGTAACCTCTATAAACCTATACAGATAGATTTGTTTGGTTTATATAGACAAGAAATTCAAAGAAAAAACTTTGTTATAGCACATTGTAAAAACAGAGAAGTACAGAAATAGAAATGTTTCAATAGTTAAGCTGTATGTACGTATGGACCTCACCACATGTTTTTTAGACTAACAAAGACTAAATGTCTAAAGCTCTGCATGCTGTTCACAAAACTCACTGAGCCTCATGAAATACATCTAGAATATAACAGTTGCTCTACATGTTGATATCAAACTCTTTGATTGGGTGGTGGGAGCTGAATGGATATCAGTCGTGTTGGTCTGGCCAATATTCAAAGCGTAAATAATTCCTAAATATACCACAAAGACTTTTAAAGCTGATGACCACGATGTATGAAATTGTGGCGTTTACAACATGTTGCTACAGCAGGATTCCTGTACTAGTTCGTGTCCACCTTTCAAATCCAAATGTGACATTTGTAAACCATCATAGTAGAATTCTATTCTAGCTTTCATGCCCATGCATGTCTCACTTACAGGGGATCGGTGAACCTCCCTTAGGTCTGGCTGTCTCTGTGTTTTTCGCTATCAAAGATGCCATTATGGCGAGTCGGGCTGATAACGGGGAATCTGGGGTGTTCAGATTGGATTCTCCGGCCACACCTGAGAGGATAAGGATGGCCTGCACTGACAGCTTCACTCAGACGGTACAGGTAAGCAAGTCTGTCAAAGGTGAAACGTTCAAGAGTCACTGCAACTTCAGCTGGTCTAGTCGCTGGTCGGATTTTACTCTGACTCCATGTTGTAGTTTTTTATACAGTGTCTGGTCACTTGTTCGTTTGTTTGCGTGGAGCTCATGTTGTAAACTTTTTATCTTAGATGACACCAGCAGGCTTGTGCGCGTAATCTATATATTTTACAATGTGTCTCTCAACATTATTTCGGAGAATATGAGAATTCGACATCGGAGTTGTCAGTTGAAATTGGATTCGAATATTTGACCTCAGAGGTCTTATAATGAAAAGTTGGACTCAGATATTCGACCTCTTGAAGTGTACAAAAGGTTCGGCCTCAGGGGTCACAGTATGAAAAGGATTCAGATACTAGTATTCGATGCCAGAAGTCTTAACTAGAGCTGGATTCAAATGTTTGACCTCAGGCATCTTAACGGGAGTTTATTTCAAAAGTTGACGTCAGTGTCTCAGGATGTAAATATTCGACCTCAGTGGGAGTTGGATTTAACTATTCCACCTCAGAGGTTTTAGCTAGGGTTGGATCGAATATTCAACCTAAGAGTCGAAGGACTGATGTTTTAATTTTTTAAGAAGAGTGTCAGGAGACCAATTAAAAAGACAAGATACGAGCTTTGTTTGATTCGTTAAACACAAATGACAAGATACATGACCATATGAAGTGATGTCGCGAACTCATGATCCAACCCAAACCCTGCATGACACAAATGGAATCAGAGTTTTTGCCAAGAATATACATATTTAATTCACAACTTCCATCGAAAACTGTTCCATTCATACTGTAGTGGTAAATTGAATCAATGAAAGTTCTGGTGCTGAAAATTGGCTCAGACTAGTGTGGGTTTCGAATTAGCAACCTCACTAGATTTGGTGGTATACCGAGACAGTGTATGATATCCCAGATAGCGATATAATACTGTTTCTTAAACCACTTTCGAAATGACAACCGCCGAAATGAAACCGAAAAGGTGCTTTCTGTGTTATTTTTTAACAGGAATCAAGCAACCTAAAAGAAGACTCGCCAAAGACTCCGTGGTTTATCACGCCGTGACCAGGTATTCGATATTTGCACAGTTAAAATGAGATCGTAATGTGAGGCGCTGCCCTGCCAATGATACATAACGCCGTTGAGTTTCGTTGGGCCTTATCCCGTCTAGAGGAGTTCTCGCGAGAATGCGATTGTTGCACACCACTGTTTTGAACGCGGCAGCACGTTTCTA
Source organism: Liolophura sinensis (assembly GCF_032854445.1). Lineage (NCBI taxonomy): Eukaryota > Metazoa > Mollusca > Polyplacophora > Chitonida > Chitonidae > Liolophura > Liolophura sinensis. The sequence goes on from NC_088300.1 coordinate 66,609,093, forward strand.
ATTGAATGCAAGTCATAATTTGGGTTAATGCATGGCTGTTACCGATATTGTATGTTATATTGTCGTATAAAAGTATACAGTACAACGGTTTATGTACCATGTTATGTTAATTAAGTCGTATATGTAAGCTATCTTACTGAAGAAAACATATATTCTAGTTGATTATATTTAATTCCATCTTGTACGTTGGAAATAAACATTATTAATTTTGTTATCCTTATCTCTGGCCTATTTGACTTTATTGTTTCCGTTAGAAAGAAACTTTGAGCTCGATCAGGTATTTGTCATGTTCGAAAAAGTTACGAGAAGAGTAGTTACATGTTATATTTTATTCCATCTTGTACGTTGTAAATAAACATTGTTAATTCTGTTATTCTTATCCCTGGCGTGTTTGTTTGACTTCCGTTTGATTTCCGTTACAAAGAAACTTTGGGCTGGATCAAGTATTCGTCTCCTAGCTAGAGAACCAATAAAAAAACATCTGTATAAAGCAATTTCGTTCAAGCTGAGTAATCCAACGTTCGTCCCTGAATTTCTGATGACAATGATGTGGCAAAACTTATAACATATCGTATTAGTAATGTATTACAAAAGAAAACATTGATCAGTCGAGCTTGGATCTGAATCACCAGTGCGCCGAGAAAGATACAACATAATATCCGATTGTTTTCAGCCCATTTTTGACAAAACTTCGTAAATTTTTTTTTGTAACTTTTTTTTTCGTAAAGACCATCGCTTTATGGCGCTATTACTTCCAGACCAAGTCATTTGTCATTTTCAATAGTCATTTACGAAAAAGTTACGAAAAGATATAACTTACGACGTTATGTGAAAATGGCCACTGTGCTTTTAGGAGACTGTGATAGAAGTAGTAAAACGCCAAAATGACCGAAAGTAGCAGAAGTGAAGTGTTATAACACAAGGCAAGTCCACAATGCTAGATGTCGTCGATATTGACCACAATTCTTGGCGTGGCAAGCGCTATTCGATATCTTGTGCGTATCATACACAGACCATGGTGATACGTTAGGTCATTCACACTGGGGAACGTCACATGAGATGATTTAGTGTAAGTTGCTATAGAAAATGAGGTCATATATTGACGTATTATACGTGCAGGTGCCATTTCTTCGGCGCACAAGACACAGTACATTATCAATGGAATAGTCCTTTTGCATTGTTATCATGGTACTGTTCAATTCTTGTGATGACGTGATCTAGTACGGTATAGTAATTCTGACGTGTAAAGTTCATTCTGATTTAGCAATGGTATATGCGCTATGAAGCTTTTATGCTGCGACTATCTAAGCCTTTACCGTGAACAGTAAATTGGCAAGAGGCCGTATTTCACCATTTACGTGTGGCCATTTGTCAGCTATAGGCTATATCAAACTGTTGTTGCTGCTCTGGTTTTACTCTGTTTGCTGTAGGAAATACAGCACAGAGATTGCTAGTCTAATACTGAATTATCTTGACGCCAGCCAAAATAGCACACCACACTGGAGGAAATGCGAGTATCTGTGTATAATTATACATACATAACGTCGGCGGAGAAAGTTGGTGACCTCCCCTTGTTGGCTTACAAAGTAACGTCATAGTCGGGTTCCCTGACGTATTCTGCGTACCTTGAATGTGAAGCCATTAGCGCCTTCAGGGGTAGAGAGCCAGCCAGAATAATGTCACAGAGAGCAACGCTCGGCGCCAAGTCGTATCCAACGTGAGGTCGCAGGGATTGGCTAACGATTGTGACGTCATAAATGTCCTGTTGACGTTACGTCTAGTTCTCATGCGGTTTCCCTACTTTGAATAGGGTTTGCCTTGAGAAAAAGGTATTACTTTTTGCCTTTTCATCAGTGGAACACACAAAAGGTATGCTTCGATACATCATCCTATATCTCCATGTATATTCATGCAGATATATAGGCCTAGTGCGGATGCATTGACGCTTTAATTGTTATATAGATCGTCAAAGGAAATATTGCGCAATGACCCAGGAACCTCTCACCAATGCAGTCACTGTGAGTTCAAGTACAGCTCAAGCTGGCTTCTTCTCCGGTAGTATGTGAGAAGGTCTACCAGCAACTTACGGATGGCCGTAGGTTTCCCCGGGGCTCTGACCGGGTTTTCTCCCACCATAATGCTGTCTGTCGTGGTATAGGGCCTAAGTGAAATATTCTTGAGTACGGCATAAAACATCAATCAAGTAAGTAAATAAATATCCGAATATAGTTGAGGAAATTTTTCAAAAACCAATTGGGGCATTCATATCCTATTTATATTGGCCTAACGCCTAACGTTAGGTACAAAGGATCGTTTTTAAGCTTCCAATATTCCCTGCCCATGAGTGGATGGTCGGGTACACGATATTTGAGCTCTGTATAGGTTGAGTTTATAATTCCACCTACATGTATGTAGCACCACTGTATTCAATTCAAGATTCTTCAGAAGAGAAAATGTATAGGCCTACTTCTCACACAATATATACATGCTTTGAGTCCTTATAATTCAGCTGTTTCTCGGCATTCATGTCCCTTATTTGCTGCAATTTCATTTAAAGAAAAAAGTCGAGAAACTTGACCTTTCTGGGATATTCTGGTAATTTAAAATGGCCGGCAAACGATTATTGGTACTTTTTTTTACTCGTAATTAGATACAAACCTTGAAAAACCTTGAACCTTGAGGTCCATAATGCACATTGAATTACAGGTGTAATTTTAGTGTTGAGAACTTCATATCGTACAGTATCGATCCAGAACTTTCACTGATACATGGGTTAATAAAATTTGACAAAGGCAGATCCATGTATCCCATAACGTTATGAAGAAAAGCATTCAAGGAGCAATAATGACGGCAAGCATGCACAAAGCACAATACTTGACAAGTTTGATTCTCTTTACAACGTATATGCATGATGTATTTAAACCTTTGAATCGACATGGTTTCAACTGACGATTTTTTCAATTTTTCCTGTATGATTTGAATCGAAAGTTTCAGTATTTCCAGTTAACGTTATGCATTTTATTAATAGTTTTAGATGAGCATGCTCTCGACAGCTACACTTTGTCTGAAAGGAACAATCCACCTTGTTATTTGACAACGCGATACTCCAAAACAAGAGACAGACGAGGAACGGGTTCAGTTCCAGCCTTGGTCAATGATGTCTGTTTTTTATTATGTTACCTAATTCGCGTTAAGTCATAGTGTTAGGACACTATGACTAGGACACTAACATAGTGTTAGTGTCGTGTATGTTGTTATTTTTTAAACATATACATGAAAAGTGAGAACAAAACCCCAGCTGAACTAAATTGAAAAGAGACCGGATTTCACTTGTAATACATGTGACCTTATGAGAACTATCACACTGTCGTCACTGCTTTCATTTTTCTCCCTTTGCTGTAGTCTGTTATAGTGTACCTGAAATGTGCAGATTCTCCCCATCTCACTGTTCATGTTGATGGGGCCTTGTGGACGATGAGCAGTCGACGACGCTCGTGTGACAGTCTTACCTTTGTTGAAGATCACTTGTTTCCCCCGTGTATACCTGTACGACACCCGTGGGAAAGTTCGTGAGTGACTTACCAAAAGTCGGTGGTTTACTCCGGTCACTCCGATTTCACCCACCTATAAAACTGATCACCATTCTTAAGTATGGTGTTAAACACTAATCAATCAAACAATCAATCGGTCAACGCAGGGTGGTTGCCTCGCCCCACACGAGGTTTTAAGAGTGCCAAAGAATGCTATATAAATGTTGCCTGAACGAACCTCTCTCACAGGTAGGCCAGTTTACAAGTAGGTGCTCAGGTACAAAATACCCTGCAGTGAACAGAGCGTGATAACTCCACCGAGCCAGTAATCCAAGTCACGTGACTGTGTGTTGTCGCTAAGGACGCCTGGCGACAATGCTAGGCTGGGCCAGACTGAAGAACACACGGGCAAGTGGACGGACGAGGTTTAAAATGGCCCCGACATCGGCGACTGTGTCAACCACTGTCACCCCTAACAGCGCGTATAAGGACAAGTCCTTAAGGGAGAGTAACTCCGGGGGCCCGGGTAGGCGGCGACAGGAGATGGTAATCGACACAGAGACGTTCCTTAATCGAGTTATGCACCATCCAAAACAGGTAAATAAGTCTTATACTCGTGGGCTTTAAATATTTATATATTTATTTAATATATTAAATATTACTTGCGTGATCACGTATGCTCCAAAACACGTTTGTAAACAAATTGTAACTTGGTGGGGGTGGGGTGCTAAACCCTATAAACAGTTTTGTAGTTATTAAGGTTAAAAATCTCTGTATAACGGTTCAGCTTTATACCAATCTTCAGTGATCACACAAAGGCCTGCCCACTTGTCATGGTTATTATATGGTATAGTGGGGCCAATTTAAGCTATTTAGCACAATTAAACTATATAGTATATATGATGTAAACCAACTGGTATACACACAGAGGCTTTGGTCTGTATTCCATATGCCTATATATATACTATATACATGTGGTCACAAGAATATTTTTAATGAGGCATTTTGATGGACGGCGATCGTATTTCAAATTATTACTTTTGCCATGTATTCTAGCTGTGTGAATATTGAAGTCGACATTAAACTGTATCAAGAGACATGTACTGTGCGCTACGGTAATACTGCATAATATTGTTTTGAATCTTGTTAACATATACCCCAGTGATTGCTGTAGCCTATATATTGCTGTATGGCACCTTTTGTTTGGCCAGGTTTGAAATGCTACTCGGATGTTTGATCAAGGCAACAAGACGGCAGCCTTGACTCGACTATAGTGCATATCGACCGTAATTATAAGGAGTTACGTCATGCAAATAGTATATTGAATGCTGTAAATTATGCGTATATACACACTGTAGATATGTGTGTGCGATGCTATATAGGCTATTGCTTATATGTGAATGTACGCGGTTATGAATACGATGAATAGAGTGTAATTACAGTGTCTCCCGTTAAGTCATCAGCAGAATTTCCTGTCGATTATAAGATTATTATGTCATATATCATCTAGATCCTGGATATAAAATGTGCGTATTTTACTCTGCGTCACAACTTCATATTGATTAAAAAAAAAATAGCGTGTTAAGGGTATTCCATCGAACGCCTTCACCCTCAGCTTTTGAAATGTTACCTTTAGCATAAAACTCTTGTTGGTGAATATTGACAGAGCGTTGAGGATCTTTGGCAATCTGTTGCCATAGCTGTATCCACTTACGCTTTATCCTGGGCTAAACGATGTATAAGTACCCATGTTTATTACATCAGTTAACAAGCTGTTTTTATGGACAGTTGGCGTCAAGGCACGACTGGGATAAGTGTATTTCTTTTCGAAATTATTCATGGACTACGAGATGGAAATTTGATTTGAAAGTCATGCCGAGAATATCGGCTATTAGCAGCATCTTTGAAATCCGATGACTGCTTCTCTCTGATGTGTTACCATTGTTATTTTATACTATCCATGCAATTATTTGCCACATTTCCCTTTAGGAACTGATGTTCCTCTATATGTTGTTCATTATTTTTCTATTTGCAGGAAAGGAAACGTTTGAGTGAAAACTACGAGCCCCCTGTAACTGCACGTGAGGGATGGTGGCGAAAGGATATCAAGGTTTGTAATTGCACGTGCCTCAATCGAAATTTGCATTTCTTATCATGTTATTTATAATGCTTCATTATAGATATTTCAATTCTGTTTACCTCACGCTTTTTTCGAGCATCAGTCATGCATATGTATTTGTCAAGTTATTGTCAAGCTATAGTCGTTTATTGTTCTGTCAAATAATACTAAACTCCACCGTATTACTGACATAATCTTGCAGATTTATTACAGTTTTATATTTCATGCTGGTCTATATTGATCTTTGACCAGCTAAAGAAACGAAAATTAAATATAAAAAACGTAAAGGCAGGTCTAAAAGTTTTAAAATCCGCTTTCTTTTCAGGAAACCCCGTTACCTGGTAGTTATGAAACAGACAATTTTCTGGAGGAGATATTTAAAAAGCCCAACACATATAGATTTAAATCAGACGGCAGAAGACGGGAGCCGGGTTTGAGAAATAAAGGGAGTTTACTCCTGCCTGGAGCTTATCAACATGAAGACCTAGCAAAAAGGTTTGTCAGATTTTGTAGTTTTTCAAAGCAATGCACAATCACATTTGAATAGTGTGAAACCTTACTGATGTAGCCAAAGTAAATAGTCCTCTCTGGTTCAGTCGTCTATAATGCATTGCTGTTATTGCAGACAAAAGACACGTTATACCAGTGAGGTCGCGTGTCCGAATCCAGCCATCGCTGGCTTTAGAGCAATTTGGCGTTGGGTGGTTCGTCATTTACCTCACGAGATGTGGTGAAGAGTGTGATTTTTTCACTTTTTGGGCAAAATATTTTTTTCTTTTTCTGCGTTGACCCAAAACCAAGTTAGCTGCTACACTCTATTATTGGGGGCTTACACTTGTGCCATCCATATGAAATGTATTCTGACGTAAGACATCAACGGTCTTATTGCAGGTTACAGAAAAACGTAGCTACGTACAACTTCAAAGCAGTATCACGGGATGCCAGAGATTTCATGAACCTCGGAAGGAAAGATAAGGTAAGGAACTATTCATTTGTTGACATGGTTATTTCAAAATACAAGGCCGTAAGTCTGAAGGTCTTCCAGCAACTTGCGGATGGTCGTGGGTTTCCCCCGGGCTCTGCCCGGTTTCCTCTCAACATAATGCTGGCCGCCATCGTATAAGTGAAATATTCTTGAGTACGGCGCAAAATACCAATCAAATAAATCAATCATATCAAAATACAAAAGACTACAGCGTAGAGTGTATAACAAGAACAGCGACGACAGTGTGATAGTTGGCAAATAGTCACACGCAACCAGTGAAATCCAGTCTCGTCAGATTACCACCGGCAGCGTTTTATTGTAACATTTCATGTAAATGCTTAAAAGGTGGTAACTTTCGCGCTCCAGGTAATGAGTCACACAGAATCAGTTAAAAATTGCTTTATGTTAACTGCATTTTATCAGTCGTCACTAAAATTGCTCAAAATACTGTGTTGTTATCAAATTCAAAGAGACCAGGATGTGGGTGCTCTTATTCCGCCAGCAGAATCTTAATTTATACAGGTATACAATACAAACATGAAAACAGTGCAATGGAACCAAGGTGTGGGCACTCTTAGTCCACCAGCCGAATCCTAATTTATACAGGTATACAATACAAACATGAAAACAGTGCAATGGAACCAAAGGTGTGGGCACTCTTAGTCCACCAGCAGAATCCTATTTTATACAGGTATACAATACAAACATGAAAACAGTGCAATGGAACCAAAGGTGTGGGCACTCTTAGTCCACCAGCAGAATCCTATTTTATACAGGTATACAATACAAACATGAAAACAGTGAAATGGAACCAAGGTGTGGGCATTCTTAGTCCACCAGCCGAATCCTATTTTATACAGGTATACAATACAAACATGAAAACAGTGAAATGGAACCAAAGGTGTGGGCATTCTTAGTCCACCAGCCGAATCCTATTTTATACAGGTATACAATACAAACATGAAAACAGTGAAATGGAACCAAGGTGTGGGCATTCTTAGTCCACCAGCCGAATCCTATTTTATACAGGTATACAATACAAACATGAAAACAGTGCAATGGAACCAAAGGTGTGGGCACTCTTAGTCCACCAGCAGAATCCTATTTTATACAGGTATACAATACAAACATGAAAACTGTGAAATGGAACCAAGGTGTGGGCATTCTTAGTCCACCAGCCGAATCCTATTTTATACAGGTATACAATACAAACATGAAAACAGTGCAATGGAACCAAAGGTGTGGGCACTCTTAGTCCACCAGCAGAATCCTATTTTATACAGGTATACAATACAAACATGAAAACAGTGCAATGGAACCAAAGGTGTGGGCACTCTTAGTCCACCAGCAGAATCCTATTTTATACAGGTATACAATACAAACATGAAAACAGTGAAATGGAACCAAGGTGTGGGCACTCTTAGTCCACCAGCAGAATCCTATTTTATACAGGTATATAATACAAACATGAAAACAGTGAAATGGAACCAAGGTGTGGGCACTCTTAGTCCACCAGCAGAATCCTATTTTATACAGGTATACAATACAAACATGAAAACAGTGAAATGGAACCAAAGGTGTGGACACTCTTAGTCCACCAGCAGAATCCTACTTTATACAGGTATACAATACAAACATGAAAACAGTGCAATGGAACGAAAGGTGTGGACACTCTTAGTCCACCAGCAGAATCCTATTTTATACAGGTATACAATACAAACATGAAAACAGTGCAATGGAACCAAGGTGTGGGCACTCTTAGTCCACCAGCAGAATCCTACTTTATACAGGTATACAATACAAACATGAAAACAGTGAAATGGAACCAAGGTGTGGGCACTCTTAGTCCACCAGCAGAATCCTATTTTATACAGGTATATAATACAAACATGAAAACAGTGAAATGGAACCAAGGTGTGGGCACTCTTAGTCCACCAGCAGAATCCTATTTTATACAGGTATACAATACAAACATGAAAACAGTGAAATGGAACCAAAGGTGTGGACACTCTTAGTCCACCAGCAGAATCCTACTTTATACAGGTATACAATACAAACATGAAAACAGTGCAATAGAACGAAAGGTGTGGACACTCTTAGTCCACCAGCAGAATCCTATTTTATACAGGTATACAATACAAACATGAAAACAGTGCAATGGAACCAAGGTGTGGGCACTCTTAGTCCACCAGCAGAATCCTACTTTATACAGGTATACAATACAAACATGAAAACAGTGAAATGGAACCAAAGGTGTGGGCACTCTTAGTCCACCTGCAGAATCCTACTGTATAAAGGTATACAAAAGTCTATATATATATATATATATATATATATATATATATATATATATATATATATATATACTATCTTTAGCGTTAGTATATGTAGTAATGTTTACTTGTAGTGATATGCATGAGTAGAGTCATTTGTGTTAACGTTGTGATTTATTTCACTGTATACAGGATATCAACGTTTGTCCCACGTCATACTCCGTGGAAAAGCATCTAACCTTAACAACAGACAAACTGCCATCGAGGTAAGAAGTTTGACAGCACTGGTGATATGTGCTTTTTGTTGTTTTTGTAAAAAGTACAGTGTTTACACCAGTGGCTAAAATATCTTTGTTAGAACTTTCCAGTGATACTGTTATGCATGTCATAATTTCAATAAACTGTATTTAACCTAAAAATTTTTAGTGGCCATAAAGGCTGTTGAATATTACTTTCGGACTAAAAACTGACATTTTTCCAGTAAAATATCACCCTGCCTTCCAAACAAACCTCAAAACATCTTTACAGGACTATGCGTAAAACTCAGTCTCAGGATGAAGATATTTGATTTATTTGATTGGTGTTTTACGCCATACTCAAGAATATTTCACTTGTACGACGGTGGCCAGCATTATGGTGGGTGGAAACCGGGCAGAGCCCGGGGGAAACCCACGACCATCCGCATGTCTCAGAATGAAGTAAAATGAGCAACTTAGTCATGGACGAAATTTTATGACTAATACAGGGAGCCTATGGAATCATTTATTGAAAGAAAGGGAGAGGTATCAGTGTGACTGTTCACTATCTGTACATTTGGACCAATGGTTCAATGAGCTCTGATATAAAATTTGCAAACCATTTTCAGCAAGACAGATCTTCATTGCTGGATTATGTATAGAAAATTGTTTCCCAGTATGACATGGAAATACCTAAGTTTTGAGAAGTAAGGGTTTGGAAATCGATAACTACTTTGTATTGTCCACAGCTGCACCGAATGAATGAGCTGGTTTTCCAGTATTCCCTGAGGTCGTCGTACATGAAGGAACCATATTTTATCATGTTGAACTCTTCTTCTGTTTCTAGTCACTGGTACTTCCGTTCACAAGCTAACCGTTTCCCAACATTACACTTCAAGCCAGTAAGTATATATATAGGCCGGCATTGGACATTAGACCTATATAGTTTCTTTTGGGCTTACTATGCTAGGCTATAGCCTATAGTCGGCTACTTGACGAATTACAATGCTTTTTATCTACCATTTCTCACATGAGGGATTCCATTGAAGGAAACGCATTTAGGGTAATCCTGACTCCATTGTTCTGACAGGCTTTCAGCTGATAACATCACGGCCCAGTGTTAGGCACGCTCAAGGTTGGAAGTCTCATTGTGAGCCTGAAAGGATTTGTTTCGGACTGGCTCAGGCCTGTTGATAATCGCTAAATACAAAGGTTTTTACAGGCGGTAGATGGAATTGGGTGATTGCGAAGTATAATCATCCAATTGACTATGCGCAGATGATTGATTTTCAATTTGCACTTGATCGAGCACAGCCTTGAGTGTTATTGTAAGTCACATTATTGCTCGCATGTAAACGTGCAAGTCAGGTCGACCTTCAGGAAATGTTTTTCTTTACCCCACGGACAATATTGGCCTGTCGAGTATTGTCGGAGCGCTGAGGGTCTGTCACCCTGCGTGATCAAAGAGAGGCGATGACATGATATTGCGATGAGACAAATCTTTTATACGGTTATTTGCAACTTCTTGAAAATAAAACAAGCATCGTGAAACGTTTATCAAGTAAATGAACAAACTGAAAGAAAATTGGATAAATTTGAATGACAGAATGACGTCCAGTGACAGGCTGCGTTATGTGGGGTTATAGGTTTACTGATGCAAAATACAAGGTGACACTATAAGAAAACACACAGGTATGATTTTCACGGCAGTTTACTTGCTGATACATTTTTGTATAATAGTGTTAACAGATGTTCTCTGAGGATGCCTTCTGTATGAAGCCAACTGAATACTAGACAATTCAGCTCCTAAGGACTGAGGTCAAGTATTTCTGTTTGTCATCATAAACGACAAATCTATATGCTTGTCTTATCCTTTTGGAGTTGGAAATGCACAGATCTGTGTGTTTGTAACATCCATTTAGCATCGTAAACAGACCAACCCTTCTGCTTTGTCTTAGCCATTTGACATAGCAAATAGCCTGTCCACTTTTCTTAGGAATCTTTCTGCTTGTCTTATTCACTATAAATAGCCAAATGCCACTCCTTGTCTTGTCCATTTTGCAATAGAAACAGACAAATATTTCTGCTTGTCTTGTCCATTTGTTATCGGATAAAAGTTTTGAAAAAGAAAAAAACGCTGTGATTGTTGTAGAACGAAACTCTGTTCGAGTTATCCAACTGCGATGTACAGTTTGTACACGAATATACCGCCAAAGACTCCCAACCATGACCTATGAATTAAGTGGCGACGTTTTTCCTTATAACAGTTTATTTACAAAGTATTGTATTATTTAAGCGAGTGAAACATAAATACAATTGCAGATGTAACAGCATAAATATATATCTTTCTAATTACACACAGACATTCCATTACATTACTGGGTAATAAACGTGAATAAACGTGAGTGTACATAATGTGCTTTCCGCTAAAAATAATCTTAGCCAACAAAGTAGAATGTATCAACTGGCTTTGTGTCGTGTATTGTGTTCCAGAAAGACGGCCCGGGCCCCGGTAACTACGAGCCGACCATGGTAACCAGTAACGTGATCATTGATAAGCTGGGGACGTCGAGTTTTAGGAGCGGGACACCTCGATTTAAATCTGCACATACGGTACGTGTCTGTGACAATCGACAGTAAATCATTGTGTTATATAGTCGGTGGCATTCGACGGCAAGGGAGTGTGTTGTATAATCGGTGACACTCAACGGTAAGGGAGTGTCTAAAATCGGTGCCAGTCAACGGTAAGGGAGTGCCTTAGTCGGCGATTGGAATAATCACCACATAACGCATATACAATAACACTTGCTGACCACAGTAATTCCACGCAATTACATTGGGTTTGTCACGCACAAATAAGCAGTCACCATATAACATACAATATTGTATTATGCATAAAACCTATTTCGTACAGCATGTTTTATATTAGTAGATAATAAATTATACTCAACACACGTCTGGACAGTGGAAGTGAGTAGATACTCCGATTGTACGCGTTCAGGTACACATTTTATTGTATGCTAGGCCCGTTTTACGGTTCACCATACATGTATATAGGTATTCGCTCTGAAAATTTTATTTCTTACAATATCATTACTGTTGAAGTTATAAGCCCACACACCATTATCGGTACGGTATTATGTATTCTTTACTAATAATAGAAGATACATGTATGCCGTATATAATTAATTCTTTTGCCCAGTATTATTATTTATATGAATGTGGTTTCATTGCAGGCCATTCTATTTACGGTATGCGGACACGTCAGTAGTGGTTTTAAGCAGTAGCTTTGTTTTAGTTGTAGCTTTGCAGGGTAAATAGTTCATGGAATGCGAAATCTCGCTTCTGAACGTGAATTTTCTTCAGTCTGATAGGACTGATACGTGTGCACGTGGTCTAACTATGTGAAAATATGCAAAGCCCACTCATGACTTGTGATTTCGCCTTACATGAATTTCAAGCCTTTTATAGCGTCTTTACTATAGCCAGAAAAGCAAAACTTCTCTCTCGTGAACAACTTGAAAGGTTCTTCAACACGCCTAGTAGCGTAGCTGTTTCTCAAGGTGATTTCAAAGCCAATATACGCTCTCGTGTAGCTTTAACTGAATGCATTCTGTAATCAAGTAGTTAGACTTATAGCTTAATAAGAAATCCACTTTGTAAAACAGAGCCGGGTTTCACCTAGCGGTGAATAGCGTTGTCTCTCACTTTTCTTCTTAGCAGTATGTGCATCCCGTTAGCGTCAGACACACCGTATGCCTCTACCGGGCACGTCTATCTCCAATAGCGGTTTAGGTCAAGCAGCTTTTCCCTTCGCCTTAGCTCACGAAACTGTCTTCGTCCAACTGATAGGAACACCGTGACTCCGTGCATAGTAACTGACAAAAGCACTAACTGTCGCTGCGGCTCTGACACCAGATCTGACTCCGCGGTAAATGACAAAAGCAAGAACTGTTGCTGCTTGGTAACTGTCATAAATACCAGCTCTGACTCCGCGGTAAATGACAAAAGCAAGAACTGTTGCTGCTTGGTAACTGTCATAAATACCAGCTCTGACTCCGCGGTAAGTAACAAAAGCACGAACTGTGGCTGCGTGGTAACTGCCATAAACACCAGCTATGACTCAGCGGTAAGTGACAAATGCACGAACTGTGGCTGCATGGTAACTGCCATAAACACCAGCTCTGACTCCGCGGTAACTGATAAAAGCAAGAGCTGTTGATGCATGGTAACTGTCATAAACACCAGCTCTGACTCCGCGGTAAGTGACAAATGCTCGAACTGTGGCTGCATGGTAACTGTCATAAACACCAGCTATGACTCAGCGGTAACTGACAAAAGCACAAACTGTGGCTGCCTGGTAACTGTCATAAACACCAGCTATGACTCAGCGGTAACAGACAAAAGCACGAACTGTGGTTACGTGACAAGTGGCATGAACACTAAATGCATGCATGTGAGTCCGCGGTAACTGCATGCAAAAACACAAACTGACTCCATGCTTGTTACCGCTGAAAGCACCATGTTCTATTCTTGACGAGATTAATTCTCTCCACCTCCAGGCGACGGTAGAGGGTATAGTGTCTGACGACAGCGGAGGTATACTATTAGTGTGATAAGAGCGGGTCCAGCCTCCAAGCAAACCCACCAGCTCCTGAGCAATGCTCAAATCCACCTTTCGTTTCTTCGGGAGCGACTGCAGGTCAGGAGATTTGTCCTGTATACCATTGCACAGTGGTTTCTGCATCCTAAACCCTAGCTATCTTAGTTAGTCCAAAAAAAAAAGAGAGAGAAAAAGTCAAAATATATCATTTGATACGATGGAAAAAGTAATTCAGCCAATCAGTGTTGGACCAGTCCAACTTAACGGAAACTGCTTTGGAGACATGACGCATTTATAATGTATAGTTCTTGATAGAACCAGCTATAATAAAAAAAATAAAAGTAAGGGCGTACCTTTTCCCACGGATTTCTAGCTGGATCAACAGTTTGTTAGGCTGCTTTAGCGCGAATTTCTTTTACGCCTTAAAAAAGGGTCTCCATGATATCTGGACATCGTGTGTTATCAAAATTGTGGCGACAAACGCTAGCTGCTACGTACAAGTAGATCACGGCAGCTTGTTTGTTGACCCTTCACTGTGGTATGTGTCGCGGTCTATGGTGTGTTTGGATGCTTATTGTTCATATGCACTGTTTCCCGTGAATACGTTTGTGGAAGAGTTGCTCGTGTCATTAAATGTTGTACTTCAGAAATGACAAACAAAACATTGACGATAGTCTCTGTATCCCAGTAAGGGCACGATATGGTAAAATCCATCAACAACTTGGCTACACTTTCTAGTGTATTAAGTCAAAAGATGAAACTTGTGTCCATAGTCGACACTAAATATGTTTGATTTAAGTTTTGTTCTTACATCGAGGTGCTTAAGGACTTACACTGAACTAATTCAGTGGCAGGAATTTCTGCCACCTCAATAAAGGTGAACTGTACTGTATTTCGGTTTTGTTCTGTTCTCGGTATAACGTAGCCAGAAATAAATATAGCAAGTGCCACAAACGATTAAGGCAAGCCTGTAGAATGAACGTGAATTATCCATTATGGGTGAAATACTGGAATCGGCCGATCCTGTTACTCTCTTATTCAATCGGTCAAAAACTTAACCGTCTGTTACTTATCTTACAGAAAGTGCCAGGTCCCGGCACGTACGAGAGGACATTCCAAGCTCCGATGCCTTCTACGATCACCAAGATGGGCAGACAACATGGACTCTTCTTCTCTAGTGCCTTTGAGGCTTAGTGCTGTTGTTGAAAAAATGTTTTGGGGATGTCGGGGGAAAGGGCACATATAGATTATATATAGTTTCGAGGAAGGAGTCGGCCAGGGTTGTGGGCTTAAGAGCTGACAGTGGAAATTTACGTAGTGACTTTAAAAAGTTAGAAGGTAATGTCAGTTGTTTTATGGTTTTCAGTGTGCCAAACCAAGACATTCGTATCTGATGCCAACATACTGTTATGCGTCGACATCCTGCATGAACCTTTGAAATTTCGTGCTTGTTATTTATGTTATTGATTTACAGCACACTTTGTTATCAGAGTATGTATATGTATAAACGCAGTGCAGCAAGGCCGTGCATGAGACTCCATGGGAGACTAACGATTCCTCTATGCACGTAGATGCATGGGCAGATATTTCGACCTCTCCAAGCCCTGTATATTTTGTACTCCACCATGCAGTATTTGATCTGACCAGTACATTTCCTTTTTTCAACCGTTTTGGACACAAGATCAGAAAACCACTCGAAGCAATATTAACATCGAATTGGTATTATGGATGGTGTCAAATGAATTCGTTTATTTTGAAAAGGATGGACCATTATCACCGTTGAAGTCTCACTTTGGCTTCCACTTAAATTATTTCATGCCAAACCAGTATTATTTGCGTGTCACATATTTCGTTGGAAGAACGCGTTCTATGGTATTGTTTTGTATAGTATTACGTTACGCTTAGTATTACAATGGAAGCCTTTTGTTGTGCAATGTGTGTTCTCTGTTGTAACATATTACATGTAGAAAGTCTATACTTAGATGTTATTTTGTTCGCATTAATAGTAAAACGCCAAAGTATTTTGTAGCGCCCCGAGGAGTCGGGATGGACAACACCAAGTTTGTTAAGCACAGCAAGCTCCTGTTCAGAATCTTTTGGAATATATCACAATTGTACTCGAAGGCCCATCTGTTTCTTGCTTTGTTAGCGTTTCCAAAAAAGGTGGATTTCATCCACGAGCGGAACACACGTGATGAGCCGTAGAGCCATTTTATGATATTTTATTATATAAACGCTAAAGGCAGTAATTCATTTATTGGACTGGGGAACATTTGTGACCTTGACCAGAAGCCTCTCACCGATGCAATCGCTGAGAGTTCAAGATCGGCTCAGGTGAGCTTTCTCTCCGATCGTATACCATCTAGCAGCAACCGACGGATGATAGTGAGCGACAGGTTTTTATCGTTCCATCAAACAGGAGAAAATCACGAATTTAAGCCAGGTTCCTGACAAACCTCCTGATCAACAACCCAGCCTTATCAAACAGATAGCTGGACGACTCTGCGATCACATTGGTCAACGGCCAATCGGATGCCACGAGAAAAACGCTTAGTTGACAAAACCACCTAAGCGAAGTCCCTGTATATATTCAAATCTGTTGAGAAAATCATGATGGTAATGAATCGTTACCTTTTCAATGACCATCAAGGACACTACAAAACTGGTAACTTACACGGGTTTTATTAAAAATATTTGCTATACATGAATATAGATTACAACAAATTAGATCACAAAGCTTCATGCTGAGGTCTTGTATCTTGAAATGGCTTATATTTTAGATATAATCAACATTTTTCATGATTAAGTAACTACACCCGTGCTTGACATCAAGCAGATATAAGAAACTCCGAGATCAGGAGAAAAAAATAGTTAATCTCATAAATGTGAATACTTTATTATTTGTCTAAGAGTATCACCCATGATCAGACACTGTCAAATACTCCGCAAGCTCTTCAGAAAGGTCACTAACTCCCGTCTATGGTGCAAATATGGACGCCATAAGGAATATATAGAATACTAGATACGAAGGAAAGCCCATTCATACCATGCCCATTGTTCAGTGAAAATATACTAGACCCGCTCCCAACAAAACGGACTGAGCACAGCCTCCTTCGCCCAAAACACTTCCATTATGGACAGCTTGGAACCAAAACGACGCACGTTGTCCCGGGACAAGCTGAAATGCTGATACCATTAGGCCATCAAATCTCGCAGTAAATAATGAATAATTAAATTACAGTTACCTAAATGATATACGAATACTTGTATTGCGCTCAGTAAAATCTGTAACTATACATGTATATTTTAAAAGTCTGGAGCGATAAATTACAACAACAGCCAAAGGTAAGTCTGAAAGTTTTGACAGATTTTTATGAGCTCGACACTTGTCATAGATTTTTTATTATGATAAAGCCAGCATTCTAATTTGAAAACAAAAATCTCAACAAAAACCCTAACACACCAGCTTATCTCGGCAAGTTTGGAACAAAAACAATATCCTAAAATGCATGACTTACGTACAGCAAATATCGAACTGATAATTATAGGTACCATACATCTGAATGGACCGCGCAAGTTACATAACAGCCAACCCTTTACAGCAGCACCAGTGCGGTTTCTCCACAATGAATGGTCTGTACTTTAGATGAGTTTTTCAGCTGATCACAATGTCACCGCCAACAGAAAGAAACAATTTCATCATAAGGAAACTCACGATTGGCGTACTTGAAAAGTTCTCGTTCCCGTATACTAATGCTTCATGGAATTAGTGCCAAATCTGTTCTTCATGGTTATCTAAAGAGTCATACCCTAGAACCTGAGACTAATATTAGTCCCAGCTAGAACTAAGGACTCCTCTTATGAAGGGTTTACCCAGCCTTTTGACTGACAATTCTTCTGGGGTATACAGGTGATTTGCAAATGTGAAGCACTTTGAAGTATGACAACTTGAAATATACATCATCACACTAGGTAGCTATAGGTATCAATAAAGTATTTTTCTCGATATACATACACACGCGGTTTAATGGTGGATGAATTGTATCATTATATCACAAAGTCTACTGACAGTAATGTTGTTTAATGCCGGGCCACATTACCGAAGAGACTGGGTTAAAGCAGGTATACCTGAAACAGCAACCATGCCAATTATATCCGTTTTTTCTCGGCAATAACATCTAAGTTATAATACTATGAGGGAAATAATCCGAAAACTAGACACACATCTACTAAGCTCTGTGAACGGGTCTAATGACCTGTTCCTTTCATGAAAATAGAATCTTGTTTCTGTCTACACAGGTACATGTCAAAATAGGATTTAAAGTGGGAAAAACTCGATGTAAAATCAGAGCTCACAAAGAACCGCTTTAAAGGGTGCAAACATGTTAAGAAATCAGTCATTCTTGTCTACTTAAAGTCTAAAATTGTACAAGAAAATGTCAAATGTCAAAATGTTAATACTTTCAGAGCTGCCCTTAGCATGGATGTTAAGAAAATATGACCCTCGGTACGAACACTGATTAATATTAGTACTGACAAACATAAATCACACATGAAAATTCTAATCCTGAAGTTGTTCTATGGAAAGAAATGACAGGACATCACAAAATTTTGAATTTAAAGATCAAATAACTGTGAACTACATATATGCTTGTATATAGGCTATTCAAATTTGTTTACCTGAAAACCTGTTGTGCATGTAGATATATTCTAGGTGAATTTCCCCCATTTGTCAACATGTAGTTTCTTAAGACATTTACTTTCAGGCATGTATGCTTCCAATATGTCTCAAGTAATGACAAAATGGTGTGTGACAAGGAATGAAATATTGCAAACAAAACACTTTCAAGACAAGCCACTTCAAAAATATAAAAACAAACAAAAACCACCAATGAATGCCTAAATTTTGGCATATAATACAAAGGGACAAGCAGGCTAAATTTCACTTATGTGCATGAAACAATGTAAAGTGTGACAGTCAATAAATGCCCAATGGTCAGTCCAAGGCTTAGAAAAAAACATGTACTTATTCATAACTTTGTTATTCAATCAGGTGATTCAAAGTTGTAATACCTCCAAACTGTATCAAAGCAATTAACAAGATGTTGGTCAAATGTTACAGCAACTGCTGTAGAACTAGTGGAGAGGTTAAGTTCGCCCACACCTACAGGATCAATTTATGTACACGGAGCACTATCTCTTATCAAAAGTCCAGAACTAAAAGTGTACAACTCTCATAAAGTAAATATATTACCTGAAAGGTCATGGAAACCACATACCCTCATATAAGCTATATGATGATCTACCTCTAACAGAGAAATTCTTTACAAACAGTGTCCAAAAAAAACACTGATGCATGATGGGAAATTAATTGGCTTGATGAATTGGATCCTCAAACATATTCAACATTTTTAATATTCAAAACAAGTAACATTGTCATAATTTCTAACTGTGTGTTCGCACTTCACTGAATATAGCTATGAACACTTTAATTTAAGGTGTATTGTATAAAAACATTGTATTGTGTCCTACACAAATTCCTCAACCTTCACATATGATAGAGCAACTTCTAGTTGCAATTTATGCACATTTTTAATATGACTGGAGACAAAACTACATGGTTGGATTGGCCAGTTTCAGGGCTTCACGAAAAGTGCAATTTTATCAGTCAACACAGAAAAATGCATTCAGAATGTGCTTGAGTAAACACCTTGCAAACATGCGGAAAGGTTGGAGAATTACAGTATTGTACTAACATGTAATTAACCAAGAGTTCAATGCTATTTGGCTAGCCTAGAGATGTACACTTTTTGTCCATGGTCCTCAGCATATTTATAAATCTATATATACATGCATATGCCATCAAAACATAACAACACTTCAAAAGCTGCCATGATTTAGTACTTAACAATGATAACAACTGACAAACTCGCTTCAGTGCAATGCTGAATGATAAGTACATGTATTATATCTGTTAGAGGGAATGACATGATATCTGACACCTGATAAAAATAACGACCGAGGGCATGAACTATCACAGACGGAGAAATAAAATGTGGGACAATGGCTAAAAATGTTGTTGTTGTTATATCACTGCAGGCAGCGAGGAATCACTGTAAAGGGGACAATAGGACTAGTTAGCTCAAGTTCCATCGCAGTCACCTGACACTGAGACGCCTCCTGGTGGTGACCTATTGACTGAAGGATTTGACCTAGACTGTACCTGCAAAGATCATACACAATAATTTTATCAGGTCATCAAGATTTGTAAAGATTACACTTGATTAATTATTTCATTATGGTTTAATGCAATACTAGAGACTTTTGCTTTTATACAATGACAGTCCGTTTTTATTTATTTGTGATTGGTGCTTTATACCGTCCTCAAGAATATTTCAATAATTATGGTGGGAGGAATCTGGGCAGAGCCAAGGGAAACCCACGACCATCCGCGGGTTACTGGGAGGCCTTCCCATGTACGGCCATAGAGCAGCAGTCAGTTTTGAAAGGAAACTGGAAAACTGGAATGCTTTGGGCTCAGTAAACGCCATAATAGTTTAAGACATGGTCTTCAATAAACATTAGACTGCACGAACAGCCACACAAGTGTCACTGAGTGTTTATTGTTGTGAAGGCACCATGAACAGTTAGGGCAAGACCATGTTTCAATCCAAGACTATGTTTCAATCTAGGACTATGTTTCAATCCAAGACTGTTTCAATCTAGGACTATGTTTCAATCCAAGACTATGTTTCAATCCAGGACTATGTTTCAATCCAGGACTACGTTTCAATCCACACTTTGTGTATCCCAGTGAATGAAGGCAAAGTATTTAAACAACTCAACCATGGCCAGCGTCTCAACTTATTTAAATTTCAAAGTCCAATTCAGTGATAAAATATGGGTAGGTATCTGAGCAGGTTTCTGCCTTTTCTGGCTTTTCTCCTCTGCCTATAAAACTAGCTGCCATCCAAATGAAAATAAATATTTCTGAATGAGATTTAAAACATCAATTAAATAATTTAATACATTAATAAAAGATCAGGTTAATTTCTGACAATTTTAAACTTTTTTCAGAGGCACTTTCATCCCAATAGTGATACTAAAAGTAAATATGAAATGCCAAAATGGTAAAAATAGACCACTGAGATCCAAGCCTCCCGCTTAACCATAGCAGAAAAAGTGACATCGTTTGATCGACAGAATGCTGAACATCACCATCCCTAAATTCCCTCTTCAAACTGTTCCTGGTTGGAGTTGGGGGACAATTAATTGTAGATAGTTACCAGGAGAGATGTGAAGTGGGATCAGCATTGACAGCATCTCGTAGCACTTTCTCTGCCAATCTGTCATTATTCATGTAATGTAGCACCAAACCCTGGCAAAAACGAAAGCAGCAAATCATTAATCATAATCACTAATACTACATGACCCAAATATTTCAATGGAATTTAACTAAGTAATTAATATTCAGTTGACAGGTCAGGTGATGTCCCAAAATATTATTTTCGGTGCTGAAACTTAAAATTTCCCAGTAGAATATGATCATCCCATGTTCCAAGTAAGCCTCAAAACACCTTTCTAAAATAAATAAAACTGTTAGAATCATGAAAAATGGGCAAGTTATGTGACAAAGTTTATGGTCATTTAGGGTATATTGTTCCTGCTAATCATCCTAGAACTGTCTTAACTGACCTGTACTTGACAGAGACAAACATTTTCATATCCTGATGCGACCGATTTGATCGATATTTCTTGTAACATACAAGAGGCTATCATACTTTATATACGGTATGTGGGTGGAGAAAATCTGGGCCAACCTAATGTAGGAGTCTTTTTCAATACATCTCACACATGTAACTTTAACATTGCACGCTAATGATGAAGATGAAAACCTCACCAAATGATGTCAACTTTTGGTGTTCATGCATGTCAATCCTGTTTATATCAAGCAAGATATAATTGGTATTTGACATGGTAAATTTTCCAGCTATCCACACATTATTTAAAATATTGCAATGTTTAATATTTCCATGACAGTTTCAGTTTGTCGGTCACAAACACTTGGTGCCTGTCAAATGTTGTTTGGCGCAAGACAGCGTCCTTCTCCTGCAGCATATTTCCAAGCTTGCATGTAAGCATACTGTACTTACTCAGTCCTACAACACACAGTGTATTTACTTATTCATTTGATTGGTGTTTTACGCCGTACTCAAGAATATTTCACTTATACGACGGCGGCCAGCATTATGGTGGGAGGAAACCAGGCACACCTCAGAAGAAACTCACGACCATCCACAGGTTGCTGGAAGACCTTCCCACCTATGGCCAGAGAGGAAGCCAGCATGGGCTGGACTTGAACTCACAGCGGCCGCACTGGTGAGAGGCTCCTGGGTCATTACGCCGCGCTAGCGCGATAACCAACTGAGCCATGGAGGCCCCCACACAGTGTAATATCAGCATTACAACGAGTAGGCTTCACTAATGGTGACTCACCAGATGATGTAAACTTTTAATGTGGCCTGGGTTGATTGACACGGCATTCTCGTAGTTAGACTTGGCCTCAGAGTAGTTCTGTTTGTATTCAAACACTCTGCCCTTCTGTGAAACAAACAATACATGTACATGAATAGTTTATATATTTGTCATAATGATCGGGGCTTCGTACCATACTCAAGAATATGTCACAAATATCACATCAGTCAGGTTTAGAAGAAAACAGCCAGGCTGGAGAAGTGTTTCAGCCTTAACCAGGTTTCTGACAATGCCTGACATGGTTCTGTAAGAGGTCAGGTGCTAATCTTAGATTGCAAGATGAATGCTCCATCTACATAAGCTAGTCAGGGCCCTATGGACATGAATCAGGGCTATGTGTAACAAAAAAATGTTTGATCTCAAACATTATGCGTGTGCATGAAGACCTTTTTATACAACGCACCTCAAAATCATACTTTCTGAGAGCTTTTAGGTCTGTGGATGGAAGAAATTTTGTATGAAAACTTTACCTTTTTATTGGTATACCATCATATTTTGGTTTAACTCACTTGTCAGTTTTAACACAACTTAATTAGTTTGGGCACTCAACAGTTTGTGAACCTGAAGCTACAACGGCTCTAGATATGACCCTGTGTCTGGGTAAATCATTGACAACATTTGTATGATAGGAATGACATGCAAGATTGTGCTGCTGTACAAACCATTATTTAATTCAAATGCAAGACACAATCTCATCAATATTATAAATCAAAATCTATAAATTTTACATGAAATATTGTTATATTTTCAAAACCAGTCTATCATATGCATGTTTATTCAATTAAATCCAACCTTGATAAAAGGAAATGCCTCTGTCAACAATTACACCTGGATTCCAAAATGTTAAAAACTGAGAAAAGTAACATGAACAAATTTACCACTATAGGAAAATGTACAATGTAAGCCTAGAGCTACTTCAGGTTGTGTCCCCTTACCATGTAGGCCACCTGGTGAGAGAGCGGGAAAATACCAGAGGTTTCTATGACACAGGATTCTGCCTCACACACTTTATCCATGTCCAGGTACAGCTCAGCTGGACAAAAACAAAGAAATATTTCTGTTACAGGTAGTTTTATGGCGCTCAGTTGTATCCACCCTTTACTGCATCACGAACAGCAGATTATTGACATCATTGTAACAAGAAAAAGGATGAGGAAGTGAGTGCTTGGGATTTAACGTTGTACTTCACCATTTTTTAGTCATATGACCACAGAGGGGTCCTTAGAGTGCATGTAATGTGCCTCCTAGTTGCAGGACCGATTTCCAACGCTCATTTATCTACTACTGCTTCATTGAGATGACGTACCGAAGGCAAACAAGCTGCCCCGCCCAAGCCATTATGTTGATACGAGTCAACCAGTCATTGCAATATCCCCTTAATAGATGCCTTGTTTATATTTGTGTTAACTGCAATGTTATGGGCTTTATTATTTCTGCATAATGAGGTGAAATGACATGTGCTTTAAAATCATAGGAAACTTTGTTTTCGTCGCATACAGGTTTGACACAGCGCATGCGACAAGGCCAAGTTCCAGATTCAGATAGGTTAATGTAGAAGCTAAGCTGGGAACATACATGGAGCCAATCAACCTCAGAGCTACCATGGCCTATGCTTTACATTTCACAGAATTTTCAAGAGCGAGGAATGGATCAGCATACTGTATAGCACATCATGGGGCAGATACATGTTGAGAAAAGTGTAGAGTGCTTTGTGCAGCCTACCAAGATGGAGCCAGATCTGCGCCTGTAGATACCAGGTCTGCTGAGGTCCTGGTCTGGGCTGGAAGCCGCTGTTCACCGTGGAAGCCACTTCTGAGAGAGCTTGTTCTACTCGCGAGGCTGCCAGCGATTCTGCACGGATAGAACCTACAGACAGACGCACAGATAAATGAATAGACATCAATCAGTGGGGAAAGCTGTTAATCAACAGCTCCACCCTGTCAGTGCATGTATAAATTTAATACATTTATAGTAAATATTTCACATTAAGGCCTTGAAAGTGGGGTCATCTGGGCACACAAGATTCAAACAATTAAGCACATGCATACACAAGAATATTTCAAACACCCATAAAACAGCAGCCTGTTTACTGAGTGAAGAAAACTGGATGGCCTTCGGCAAATACCTAACAAGGTTTTACTCATGTCACATTGGTGGCCAGTGATTTCCAATGAAATCTGTACTACCAACTAAACAGTGGCTTTGTTCCCACCCAAGCCTTAAGAGGCTCCCCAAGGCTCCTCACTACAAGTGTGACTGGTAGGCACTTATGGTTTGAAATATTCAGAACATGTTTAGAATCTTCAATAGAGTTCAGAACCATGAAAGGAAATGTTTCGAGAATGTTTAAGGGCCTAATATGCTATGTTCTCTAGCACGTCAAAGGTCATTCAAATATTCTATGTTACAGCAGAGATGCCAAGTACAGTAATATGACTGGCAACAAAAGACAGGTTAAGCAAATAATTACATTCTGCAATGAGTGTAAGCTTGTCAGCCTGAAAATGATGCCATTGTTATTTCAAAAAAAGAGAAAAAAAAATTCAGGGTGTACAGAACGATGCATATATCAGTATAATTATTGAAGGAGGTGGGGATGCTAAACAATCCAAAAATTGAAACTTTTCAACATGAAGCCGCAGCTGTATTCGATGTAGGTCCCTGAAGAGAATCACTTTCTGGTCATTTGTTTGCAGTAGACTGAGCTTAAGTTGAATGTCTCACTTTTTTTTGTCTGATCGTAATGAACTCAATTATAAAAAGTCAGTTTTACAGGCATTTTTGTTTGAAAAGTTTCCTTTCAAACACAGATTCAAGATTTTGAAACTTAACAAAATTAAGATCTTTAAAAAAATCTAAGGACTGTGTGAACCCTGGTACATTCAGAAATCAAAATGGGGACATAGCATAAACGTACAGCTTTGTTGTTATTACAAACAGAAAAATGAGGAATAAAAATGATAATGAAAGCTATGACCCAAAAGAGTCGTCTCGTTTTAAGATGCCAGATTAATCAGACAACTGTAGGGAACTCGACAAAAATTATCGGTAAATAATCTTTTAAGAAAACGAGTCAAATTACGAATGTAAAATATAAAATGTTATGACTTTATAAACTGATACACTACAAACTGTCACCGTGCCAGTGGTATGCAAACAGGCCTGACCAGAGAAATGCAGAACTTGTACCACTTGTATGAAAATGGTGTAAGCATTTGTAAGCAAAGAGCAGTTTCGAGCAATCAGTGAGTGCAGCACCTGAAAATTTGGTTTCAGATTCAATTTCATTATTAATATGCCAGATGGACCATACAAGTTGCAGAAAGAGCCCGCAGAAAGAGCCCGCAGAATGCTGCGGTCAATTCTGTTATCATGGATGACCATAAACTTCAAAGCAAATTTAATGTCAAAGAACAAGAAAGTTTTTCACCCTTAGTGGATAGATGATGTGTGTAAGGAACATGATGTTTGTTTGTGAGCAACAGAGATACCAAGACGAAAGAGAGTATACAATGCCCAGACAAACGTCATGACTGACAGAAGAGAAGAAAGCTTGGCAGCCATTCTAGATTCATTTGGCTAATATGCAAAATGTATAAAATGTAGAAAGTTTTAAATTGTGAAAAAAAAAAACACTTATAAAGCTGTGCAGAGTGTGAGCAAAACCAGAATTGGTGGCAAAATTTGTGCAATGGAATCTTCGGCACAATGTTTAGAATGATGTATCATATTCAAGTAATAAAATGATGAGTAGCGGTATCACAGCTTAAAACACAAAAACATCATTTGAAATTCTCTGTGAAAAAATTAATGTTATTAACCCTAATTAGTACTTTTAAATAATCTAATAACAAAAGTTAAAGAGACTGAAATGAACAGTGAAAACAAACAAGAATTGTTTAATACTGGACTGAATTGGATCTTGATTATAATAAGTATAAAAGATACACTCATGACATGACAATCACAAAACAGACAAAGAAACATGTATTTATTTGACCTTTAACAAACTGCTGTTTATCATCAAAAAAAAAAGAAAGAGAGCTAAAAGTCGCGAACTTAAGTGGTAGCCACAGTGGATTACTGAGAGGTCAAACTACTTGTGATAGCCCCCACCCCCCACCCCTGTGAAAATGAGAAAAATGATGAAGTCAACTTTCACAATGTCATGGATAAAAGAGGAATGAGAAAGCTTGGGATATTGTGTGAATAAATAAAACTTAAAAGCTGTCAAACCAAACACAATAAATTACAAAGGTTCCACGTCCCATACCATGCCATGTGATAAGGGGAGACAAACCATGCTGTCCTTATAGGATACAAACAAGATTTACCTGCTCTTGACTTCTCCCACAGTGCAGGTACTTCGAGTAAATTTCCTACACCGGAGTACACAAGCTATTTATCAAAAGTGTCTGGTAATGAATATTCAAAGAGTAGCGTTTAGCGTGTTTGTTGAAATCAAAAATCACATTTCACAATCATGCTGTTCAAATAATAATGCTGAGCCTCAGGAATGCATAATGCCCATCTACTGGAGATGTGAAATGAAGATTAGAAATATTGATCTCGAACTTGATCTTCAACATCTTTCTGCATGCTGCAATAGTGTACCCAATACAGTAATGTGATGAAACAGTTCTGCTCCAAATCACTGACTGATGTGTGTCTTTAACACTTCTACAACTATCAAACTCAGCAAGCACAAGTTTTGTGACAGAACTATTTTACAAGAGTATTTTTTTTACAAGAGGACATACACATACACAAATAGAAGAATAAAAAACAGGGGAACGTTAAGTTCAAACTCTTTTGTTGTTACAAGTAAAATCTGTCCTCCTCTTTTGGGGGGGGGGGGGGGGGGGGGGGAAATTAAACCTTTGTTGACATTAATTTATAGATCAAGTGCGTCATCATGTTCCAGAGGTACAAATGACACTTCAAGTTCACTAACATTCAGCTCCTTATCATTCATCTACTCAAAATTACTACTTGTGGAACTTTCTTCAGAGGACCATGTTACAGTAAATGTGAAAGGTTGCCTTATCTTGCCGACAGGTCACATGACACAGCAGGACTTTTTTACCTTTAGTGATAAAAGAGTTCAATCTCAAAACTCCCCTATTAAATGTTGTTCAAAGGTAACCATACCAGAGTCCCTTTCGCTGAGCTCTGACATTTGTAACTGAGCCACACTCCTCCTGTCAAATGTTGCTCGGTCCATACGCACTGACTTCCTCTGAGACAAGGCACTGGCACAGGAGAACAGACCACAAAATCACAATTATTCCATGTTTTTTTTGTATTTACTGGTTTGATAAGTGTGCATCAGTGTACTTAAGAAATTATTTCTTGTATGACGCGGTAAGATTTATGGCAGGAGGAAATCAGAGAGCACAGATGATTTATTTATTCATTTTATTGGCGTTGGCACCGTACTCAAGGATATTTCACTAATATCACGGTGACCAGCACTATGGTGTCAAGAAACTGGGCAAAAGAGCACAGGTGAAACCAGACCACTTAGTATTAACCAGGTTCTGTTTTACACCTAAAATCTGGTATGTAAAAATGCACTTTCCAAAGCACATAAAACTCTTTAATTCATATTTCTGATACTCACACGTACAATTTTCAGGTAAGAAATTAAGCAATCTTCACAAAAAAGTGGCCATGTAAGGTGGAGGAATCAATCAAAATTAAGCAAAATGTGTCATCTGAAAAATGCTTATCATTAGGTGAATTACAGCACCTGAGCAACACCCTGTTTAAGGGTAGACCTATCTGTTTTATGCAGAACAGCTCAATAGCTGGTTTAGGGCAAATCATTATCTATTTAGTAATAGACATTTAGTTTATGTAAGAAAGCCAAATGCATGTTGGAACATCATTATTTGCCAGCTGATGTAAAACTCACAATGACGTTCCACTCTTGAGCATGCCATAAACTGTACAATATAATTGTTGAATTCCACTATGTATCAAGCAATTTCTAAAATCTTCAAAGTGCAGGTATCAACAACTAAGGAGGGATGCACAGACATGAACGGAGACAGGGACCGACATCTTTGAGGCACCTGTGTTGAGCTATGCCCTGAGTGGGCTTGAAACAAATTGTAATATTTCCGGCAGGTTTCCATACTCCTGACAGTACAAGTTTCTGTTACTACAATGTTTGGAAACACTATCACACTCCTTTACGTGAGGCTCTGTCCACGTTACTGGCATATGCCAACTGCTAGTTATACAGAATTTTCACATGGTGCAGAACAACAACTACAGGCACCAATGTAAAACTAAATGTTTTTCTGTGGATTTGGAACAAAAGTCAGCAGGATTAGTGGATAAATGTAAGACCATCTCTAGACTCACTCATCATCCTCGATCTCATGCAGCCCCTTCCACAGCTCTAACATCTGTTTACAGGTGATCAGCGCCTCCTCTGGGCCACAACACACTTCCTCTAGTTTACTCTTTGTCAGCAAGAGGCTGAGAAAAAAAGCATTAAAATATAACACATTTGTTTTTCCTTAGTAATGCCGTGTAAATTTTATTAGTCACACAGTTACTAAGTGATAGGATACAGAAATATATGGCGTCACTTATCCTCATATTGACACTCAGCCTAATGAGGACTACTGACACCATATATTTGCGTATCCTATCACTGAGTAACCATTACTTCAGCGATGTTCTTCAGAATAAGCCCTCAAACAAAGATGTATGTTAAGAGTAAATCATCGAGTAATAAGGGCAAAAAAATAAGAACAGAGAATGGTAGTTCTACAATTTAAATGGTTACATATTTTAAAACAAAGCAAAGACTGCTGAAAGATAGCAAAAAGACAATGTTTAAAACCTGAACCATCATCCACATTAGGCAACTGTTAAGCAATTGCTCACTTTTAAAAAGCATCCAGTGCTGACATGATCAGTTGGTGGACTCACTTGAGATGGTCAGTTAGTGGACTCATCTGAGGTGATCCGTTAGTGGACTCACCTGAGGTGATCAGTTAGTGGACTCACCTGAAATGATCCGTTAGTGGACTCACCTGAGATGGTCCACTAGTGGACTCTCCTGAGATGGTCTGTAAGTGGACTCACCTGAGATGGTCCTTTAGTGGACTCACCTGAGATGGTCCGTAAGTGGACTCACCTGAGATGATCTGTTAGTGTACTCACCTGAGGTTGTCAGGGTACTCATCCAGAGCAGCCAGTAACAGAGTCATGGCCTCCTGATGGTGTTTCTGGGCAGTCAGCAGTAATACTAACAGGTGTAATGACTGGATGTGATCACTCCTCAACTTCAGGGCCAGTTTCACAAACTTAATGGCATCAGGAATCTACACACACAAAAGCATGTATGGAAATCTTGCATATTTCAATTCCACATGTGTGGTTTCCTTCTTCACATGTATTTTCTGTACTCATCTATATGATTCATGGTAATGCTGAGTAATCAAAACTGACCTCTGCAAAGATGTTATCACCTTAAGACCACATTTAACTCAAATAACGTATATGGATGATGGAAATTTGGGTGCCACTACCTGAAGTAAACCACTGCTGTCCATCAAGTACCTGATAAACCAGGCCTGTAGGCCACTCAAAGAAAAACACTTAAGTCACATGAGACAGCTTGATCCCAATACAACATTATAAATATATCTAGACATACATGAACACTGTGGATTGTATACTATAAAACAGCAAACAATTAGTCAGTTGAAAGTCATAATAAAAAAAACAATTTGAACAATTTACCTGTCGTAGGATCGCCAGCTGCATTGCCAAGTGGAACAGCACCAGGTAATCATTAGAGTCCTCAGAATAGGCCCTCAAAGAAAGATGCATGTGAAGAGTAAAATCATCAAGTAATGAGTGGAAAAAATTAAAAAATGAAAAAAAAAAAAAATGATTTTGTGTATCAAAGAATGATAATTCTACTATTAAGTATTTAAATGATTGCACATCTTCTGAAAAATTGAAAAGAGAATGTTAAAACTTGACGTATCATCACCATTAGTTTGATATTCAAATAGTTTTAAGTAGAAAAGCAGCTGGGGCTCTTTTATCAAAAAAATTTTAATGTTTATTACAAGACTACCCACGGAACAAAAATGTACTAAGTCATATCAATCTACAAGACAACTGTTAAGCATTTGCTCACTTGTAAAACGCATCCAGCGCTTTTTTCTGGTAAATTTGTCTCTCTCCCTGAAGTTTCATTTCCGTAGCTTTCATGCTGTACCCTATTCCCAAGGAGACAAAAGCTCGTGACAAGAGAGGGTGATGTTGATGGATATGTATGGCTTTCTCTGAGAATCGGATTCCCTCTTCATACTGAAAAACAGGGGCAGCAGAATTCTGAATAAGAGTTCCACAAAGTTACTTCCCTTGTCACAGCATAAAAGAGCTGAACTCACCATCCAAATGATAGCTTAAATACCGTTGTTATAAACCAATAAGATGTCAAGAGGCTTTTAGGGTTTGCCCAATACAAAGAATCACAACTTGAAAATGGACTGTCCTTAATTTTACCTTTTTAGGTCATTCACTTGTACGTAAAAAGTGTATTTTACCTGGAAGAGCTGTTCATAGCAAGCTTTGGCAGCTTGCAGAGGAACCACAGGGTTGTTTGGCTGAAGCTGGGTACAACTCTCTAAAACCTGCAGCGCTCGACTGTGCTAAAACATTACAATACACAATTGGTATACATTACATAAACTATCAATAACCATCTCAGACAAAAATTATAAATTAAACAATGATAAATCTATAATGTCTATTACATCAGAAGAAGTCAAAACTTGTTTCCTTTGCCTGCTTTAGTTTCAAATTTGGTTTAGGTCAAATCTATATTTACATGTTCACTGCTGCCTCACTGGAATGACTTGCTAAAGAAATCAGACCTATCACTGCCCCTCCTCCCCAGAACTCTCCACAGTGACACTGGGCTGACAACTTTTCATGGGAGACAATCTGATGACCTGATGATGTCCACAAATTACTTAACTTTGATCTAGCAAACATTTTTAAGCAACAGACTAGAGAAAATAACTACCTACTGCGATACCTACCTTACCAGCACATACAAGAGCTAGTGCGAACTGGTACCAGATGTGGAATTCATCAAAAGAAAATCTCATAGCTCTCTCAAATGACTGGAAAAACAAAAAAGTGAAAAAAATGCCAATACTGTAACATTGATTTCCAGCATTTAATACACTTATGTAAATCATGCCAAGACAAAAACTGGGCCAAATCTCAAACAAAAACAACAACAAAGAAACAACTGGCCAGAATGAAGAGCAAGATTCCCGCATGGCATTCTAAAGTATATGTATATCATAATGGTGATCTACAATAACCTTGTAATGGTGTAATACCTGAAAAGTTTTCAAAGGAAAAAAATCGAAGTAGGGATCACTTAATAGATCACTTTTTTACATTCTTGTGAAGAGAGTTGAAGGCGTCCAAACATTTGAATTTCAACGCGAGCTTTATGAACCATACTATCACAGTTTAGGAACTCTGACATCACAGAAAGTTTTCCCAACTCTAATCATGACAATGAATATTGTAATAACTCTTTTTACCCATGAGTAAAAGATTACTGAAAAAATGTTCCCAAAAATTCCTTCCTTCTGGTGAACATCAGGAAAAAAGGTGATATAACAGTTCCTAGATACCGTCAGAATGGCTCATAAAGCCCACCACAGAATTCAAATATTTCATTGCCTTTCAACACTCTTGAAAAAAAAAAAAAATAAATAAATAAAAGTAACTATTTTATGCATAGTTTTCAGTTGTCTATAAGTTCAACCTTACCTCATATTTAAGCTTATCTTTACTTCAACAGCCTTATGAGTGCTGTTGACCGCTAAGGGCAATATTGACAATTTCATGCCCAAAGCTGGGATTGAACCATTATCTCTTGTTTCCTAGCAACTGTAAGACAAGCACCTTAACCACATGGTTACAACCCACTCCCTTCATGTACTTTATAGTGTTTTCACCCAGACTTAACAAACTATCATTTTGTGCCGCTTGAACAAGCTGTATATTCCTGTAAAAGCAATCCATTTATTTATTTATTTATTTATTTATTTATTTATTTGATTGGTGTTTTACGCCGTTCTCAAGAATATTTCACTTATACAACCGCGGCCAGCATTATGGTGGGTGGAAACCAGGCACAGACCGGGGGAAACCCATCTGCAGGTTACTGACAGACCTTCCCACTTACATAAAAGCAATCCAATGAAATCCGAGCACTTACCTCAGCCAGTATGTTGAACTGTGCTCTTTTGACCAATGCTATGGCTAGGAGATCGTACACGGCCATGGTCGTGTGAAATGTGTGGAGGCGAGCCTCTGTAACGTCTGGGGAACGGTTCAATACATTGTCACGGGTTGCCTGGTAACATCAACAGCAAAAGTACTTTCGATTTTAATTTATTTATTTGAACGGTATTTTCACTGGGCAAGTCCTGAAGGTGTTGGAAAAGGTAGACTTGACTGTTCTGTCAGTGTCAAAGATTGTACAAATAGTGCATGCTGAGGGGTGGGACATCAGGAATTGTCAGCTCGAGAGATATTCGAGGACAAGCTGACAATTTCTGATATCCCAACCATGCACCTCATGCACCATATGTTTTATTATACCGAAAAAAAGCAGTACCTTTTGAAGTTGTACTTTAAATAGCCAATTTTTCTGTACGTCGATAAAAGAGCTATAACCACCATCCGGTTGTTTACCTTACGAACAAGCAGACACCTGAGAGCTCTCAAAGGGAGATAACTGCTGTGGAATAAATGCATGTGATTGTTGGATGTTCTCACAAGAGATTGCCTCGTGAAAGTGGGATAATACTTTGTGAGTGTGATGTTGCACTCCTTGTACATCATGTTTTGCGGAATATCACATGACCGTCTGTCGACCAATGGAAACCGAAAATTACCCCATGAGGTATAATAACAGTTCTTGTGCCACAATATAGCCCATAGTTTTAATATGGCATATCCATGGAACTCATTTGATAAACTTCAATAGCAATTTCCTGAGCTCTATAATTCAGCTATCAATTACTTCAGAGACAAACCTATACAGTATTTTGAACAACATAAATTTATTTACTGATTTTTTTGATTGTTCTTTAACATTATAGATGGAGGAAACTGGAGTTCCAGAGAAACCAATGACAGATGAAGGACAAAGTTTCAAAGGTGTGACTTACAAACCATACTGATGGAAGACAAGTTGTTTTCAGCTAGTCTTAGACTGTGTAAATAGTTCAACGATCATCAGAGAAAGCTTACTGTCCAAAAAGACTGGAAATCACTGGTTACTTACTATAGCCTCTGAGATCAGCAAAAGGAGCAAAGTCTCTTCATTTTCATCACGGGGTCTGAAGAGTCTGTCACGAGAAATCAAGACTTTCATGTCATGTCATATACAATAACACACGATCAACACAAGTAACAACATGTGCCATAATACAGTCAGTAGAAGAAACCAAATCAAACCATGTATTTTGGACTTTCTTAAAAATATACCCTTTAGAGAAAGTCATTTGAAAATATATACATAATTCTTCAACTTTTTCAACCGCCTCTGCAACAAATATTTTGAAACATTCTGAGAGAACAGTTTTATGTGGCTTGCATCTTTAATGACACAAATAAATCATTTTTCTTAACAACTGTATGCATAAATTCCACTGTAAAAAGTGCTTCAGTGGTTGAAAAGGTGAAAGATTTAGAGTAGTTCGGTTCATTATTTCTTAATACATGTATCTGAGACATGACATAATTATAATACTTTAAATTTCACAATTTATTTCAGAAATATAATACCTCTATTCCTCAACCATTTCAAATATGAAAGAGCAACTTTCAGTGCAGTTTATGCATATTCTTAATTTGATTTTGGAGACAAAACTACACTGATTGAATTGGCCAGTTTCAGCATGATTCTATCAGTCAACACACAATAATGCCTTCAGAATATGCTTGGATAAATACCTTGCAAACATACGAAAAAGTTGAAGGATTACAGTAGGTACCTGTCGCCAGAGTATTTTCTGGGTTTGGGATTAGTCTCACTGTTGGATTTGTTTTCTTCAAAAGGTACATACGTCTTCTGGCAAACTCCCCTAAGCAAAACCTCAGCTAGCTGCCTGGCCAGCACCTGAAACATGTACCAGTCAGTCAATTACACATGTATGTAAAATGCAATTCAGCTCGTCTCCTTATAAATACTTCAAGTCATGTCCAGTGAGGTAGAAAGATTCTTTATTACCCAAATAAAAACAAATTTATGATTCATGTGAATTTATTTAACTTTTCAACAAGGGGGAATATTTTCATTGACATTATCATATTAGAAAATGGTACATGCTTTTTTTTTATTTGATTAATGTTATACACCATACTCAATACTATTTCACTTATACTACCACTTATGAGTGAGTGAGCGAATGCTTTAGGTTTAACGTCGTACTTAACAATTTTTCAGTCATATGACGATGACTACTGCTTCTGTAGTCTACAGCAACCAGCATTATGTTGGGAGGAAACAGGGCATGCAGAGCAGGGCAGAAACTTACGACCCCTTGGCCACGAATACTGTGTGTTCCAAAAATGGACCAGATACTACTAACTTTCTGAAATTTTTATTATGTCTTTAACTTCTTGCAAATACTCAAAATGGCTATTACAAGTACAAACCTGCCGGAGGTTTTGTGTAAATCTGGATTCTACAGCCGTCAACAGTTCCCTGAACCTTCCTATTCCTTCCCGCAACTGTCTGATCAAAGATAAAAAACACATAATATATTGCTTTACACAACAGAATACTATTCTATAAATTAAAACCTATGCTTTTCACAGAAATGTTTGACACTTTTCTTTGTATCACTACATTAGGCAACGGATATATTCATTTATTTATGTGAACGGCACTTAGGATCCTACTCAAAAAGTTTTAATTTATACACATGAAGTCAGGTTTATGGGTGGAGGAAACCAGGGTGTCTGGATATATGTTGAGATCTTTAATTTACTCACATATTGTTTGTTAAAAATATCATGACAAAAAACACTCTGTTCATGATTGTTTACATAACTTTAGTGGAAGAATGAGCAATTCAAACATAATCAAATCCTACAATTCAGTGAATGAGAGCAACTTACAATCCATCAAAACGTTAACAGAATTTGAATCATATGTACACTAAATGAGCAGAGAAGATAAATGTTGTATCGGTATAGCATAACTAAAATGTCACAAGTTTATCTTCTTACCCATTTTTGATATAAATGATAGGAGACCTCTGGATGGCTGTCTGCAGAATGTGATCTGGTTTGTCATTTCCCTCACTTGAGGGGGTACCACTTGAACCAGGGGGTGGCACAACCAGTGCACCTGTCAACCCTCCCTGGTGAATGATCCGCTCCTTCTCCTGTAGGTAATAAATGGACAAGTCTCCAGCCTTTTGTAGACAAGACAGGATACTCTCCTCTCTCTCAGCAGCTTTGTATTTACTTGTTGATGTGGGCTGGGTCTTCTCTAAACACAAACCTGAAATCAAACAAATTGTTTATATTTATTTTTTTATGTCAATGGTGTTTTACACCTTACTCTACAATATTCACCTATATGATGGCTGCCAGCAGAGAGAAAAATGGGCAGATCCCGGGCGAAACCAACGACCATTCGCAGGTTGTTAACAGACCTTCCCACACACAGCCAGACAAATTATTCATGAATCAGGCTAATTTGGCATGCAATTCAAATACACACCCTTTCAACAACATGTCAAATTGTCAGGATTATTTAATACATTTACTTCTAGTGATAGCTTTACACTTATATGTAATTAAATGTACTTATATACACATGTGGTCCACTAGAATAATGTAACCAAAAGAAATTCATTCTTTGGCAAAGTACATTAATCAGATTCCTCATAAATCAAAACCTTCTTGATCTATCATCCATGAACTTAAAAAAATTGATATTGCCACAACACTAGTGAAATCATTCCAGCCCATCAGACGAATCGATCATTCAACTTGTTTGAAGGCACTGGCAGAAAATAACATTTCCAAATAAGTTAACATGGATGGTTGAAGGGATACAGAATGGACACTGATTGGCTGACAGTGGAGACAGGATTTCCCGCATTGTTGGTAACGTTTGAATAAGTGTACTATGCCAGCACCTATAATTTGGCTTTACCATTTAGCTTAAGTATAGCCTTGGACTGCCTTGACTATCATTTTAGCCAATCAATGACTATTCTGTGTCCCTTTAAGACACCTCCATCACTTCACTTACCTTTTACAGCAAATGCCTCAGCCACTATGTGCAGCAGCCTAGTGGAGGCAGTGCTTAGATTCAGTGTTTCTAACCCAGCCTGGTCATACAAATTCAGTGCATACTGGTAAGCTCCCTTGGCAAAGTGAATCTTGCCCATGAGCAGCTGGGCTTCTAACTTTTGCTGCAAAAAGAAATAAACAACTGTACCAACAATGTGAACTCTGCAATCAAAAGGCTGGATTAAACACATGTTAGGTGTGTTTTTATCAAACATTTAATTGTTTTTTAATTACATTAAAAATCAATATTAACATATATATATGGCATGCCCACAACATGGCTGAATTTCTGAACTACATTATCATGTAGTTAAAATGAGTGATAGCTAAAGTAAAAGAAAGCTAAAATATGAAGTAAGGTTCATCTTACAGACAAGTGAAAACTATGTGTAAAAATACCTTAACTTATTCTTTCAGATTTGTTTTCAAAGAGTGTTGAAAGGCATTCAAATATTCGTAAACTATGTTAGGCTTTATGAGCCATACTGAGGGTGTCTAGGAACTCTGATGTCATCACATGGACATCACATTTTTTTCCTGATGTTCACCAGAAGGAAGGAATTTTTGAGAACATTATTTCAGTAATTTTTCACTCATGGGTAAAAAGAGTCATCCCAACATTCCGTGTCATGATTATAGTTGAAAAAACTTCCTATGAGGTCAGAGTTCCTAACCTCTGACAGTATGGTCCATAAAGCCCACCTCAGAATTCCAATGTTTGAACACCTTTAACTCTCTCCACAAAAATCTAAAAAAATGAATTCAAGTATATTTACAATTATGTATAGCTTTAAGTGATCTATTTAGTGATGCCTACTTCGATTTTTTGAGGCTTTTTCATTTAAGCTGGCCTTTTTTATTCGGCAAATCAGTTTACTTCATTGGCGTTCAATGCCGTATTCAAGACTGTTCCACTTTTACAACAGTGGCCAGCATTATCTCCTGGGAGGAAACCCACCTGACACCGATGACCATATGCATGTTGCAGGCAGCCCTTCCCGCCTATGACCGGAGAGGAAGCCAGAACTCACAGCAGCTACATCGTTAAGAGGCTATTGACTTGATTTAATTATCTGATCGGTGTTTTTCGTGCTGTACACAAGAATATTTCACTTATATGACAGCGGCCAGCATCACAGTGGGAGGAAACTGGACAGAGCCTAGGGAAAACCCACAACCATTCACAGGTTGAGACACTGTTTTGTACTAGCACACCAACTACTCAGCCACACCCCCACCACCACCACCACCCCCACCAATTCTACTGGCCAATCAATATTTAGTTATCTTTATTAACTTATTTATGGGCGACTAATGCTGTACACACTGGTCTGGCATACCTGACAAACCACCTGAATTTAAGATGCAGCCTCAGATTTGAGCCTCAGATCTCTTTAGTCAGGGTAGATCAGCTTGGAGAAAATGCATAATAAGCCAGATGAGCTGGTGAAGGCCACTATTAACATGTAGTGGAAGTTATTCCAGCTACCTTCAATTAAAGATCTGCATACCTTAGAGTCACTCTGGCATACTGGCTCCAGATATTCCTCTGCTTCAGACAACTGACTTCTGGCACGGTAAATGTTTTTCTCATTTGGAGCATTTTCTTGCAAATATGTCTCCAACTTCCTTTCTCCAATTATGAAGTCCAAAAGCTTTTCTGATGTCAAAATCGAAGGGAATTGCGATAATAAGCATATAATTGTACATAAATTACACAAGTTTGTGCTGTCAAAATGCCTGACAACAGTACAGGCAGCATCTTCCATCAAATTACCACAAATGATATTATCTATAGATATACTGTACCCCATGGAAATCACAGCCTGTTTTCACTTAAATATTTCAAAGCTGTCTGAATTGTGAAAGTGGGTGAGTGAGTGAGTGCTTGGGGTTTAACGTCGTACTTAACAATTTTTCAGTCATATGACAACGAAGGAATCCTTAAAGTGCATGTAATGTTCCTCCTTGTTGCAGGACGGATTTCCATCGCTCTTTTATCTAGTACTGCTTCACTAAGACGCCTTACCGAAGGCAAGTAAGCCGCCCTGCCGAGCCATTATCTACCACTCCCGAAGCGCACCCTCTGCCAACTATTGGGGTTGCTTTGTGAAAGTGACAATTTGGCAAGCGGATGGTTCAGGTGGGCAACCGCGAGTTATTTCATTTCTTGGTAGTCACAGCAGCGATATAGGAAAAATATGTGTCTGTAAGGGATAGCGCTTCTGTTGTTCTTCTGCTTGATGCGGAGCACAGCTGTAGCGATGTCACACGCAAATCGAATGGTGTGTGGATCATGCCAGTTTTGAACCCGACGACTGAAACTTGCAACCGCAATGCATATGTTACTTCAGTTACTCGTCGGAAGAGTAGTTGTATCTTGAGAACAGTACCTGCCCAAACAAAAGGTAAGAAATTACTGAAAATAAATGCCGGGTTGTTTCGTTTATTGACTATCATTCAGAGTTAGCTAGCTACATGTTCGTGTGCAGCGCATTGCCAATGTTGCCAACGTCAGGTGGTTGACAGTTCACTTTATGGTTATTCATAAGGCATTCATCACTAGCGCACGTCGCGTTAGCCTTTACCTTGACCTGTGGATTTAACTGAGAGTTGTCTAGCTAGCTCTTCTGCCTTCTTCCAGTTTTCCTCTGCTCTGCTTTTCTCCAACTCGGACTCGAGCCGGGTTAACTTCGTTTTGGTGGCCATCTCTGGCCAGTCTAAATCGAGACTATACTCTCCGAACTAATATCCATCAGATGGAAATGCTACTAATCAGCACCTCTGCACTATTTTAACGGACTATTTTTTTGTAGCTGTTAATAAACATTAAAAGAGGTCCCCCACATTGATACACAAGTACGTAACCAGCATTGGAAATTGTACGTATTCCAGTAAATGTGTGTTTCAAAGCTTTACGTGTGACAAAAAAAAATGCCAAAACTATCCCGAAAACCTGGTCAAACTGCATACTTTACGGCATTGCTGAGGGTTTAATGGCGGAGAAAAAAGTAAAGATAATTTCCTGTACCGGAACTAGTTTTCATGTCATCAACATTTTCATTATTTTGCAGTTATTCGTCTTTTTTACTTATCTCTGTGCGTAGAAATATTCGCCAAGAGCATAAACAAGCCAAAATATTTACAATGAAGACAGAAATGTCGATACCATTTAAATATGCTTTGAAGAGACCTGGGTTTAGAGGCTATGTCCTCCCTCTGCGCTGCTGGCTGTCCCCACATTCTGTCTTTTTATCTGGGGCTAGCCGAACTGCGAAGGTGATACACATGTGGAAAGAAAATAATGTCTGAATAATGACCTGTTTTCGTAGATTGTGTATTCACGGTCATTCATTTAGTGTCTGTTTTCATTAAAAAATTAAAAAGGTTTTGTTTTAGGAGGCTAGCAGCCCCGCTGTTCAGTTATCGGGAGTTTTGAAGCCGTGTGCTTCTTGCATTTGGCAGTGTTACAACAACAACACTAATGTTAAACGTGGACTTTCTTTCAAGTTTTTCTTACGCTAATCGTTTCCGACCAGGCAGTGGGACCTGATTTTTTTTTCCATCTCCTTTGAAAACTGGATTTCAGTTTTGATTGAATGGTTAGGAATCATTTAATTCTAATTCTAATGAAAGATGAGCAAACCAAGTTGCTTTGGTTTCAAAATTTCATTTGTGTTAAATGGAATAGTTGAGACATTTCTTAAACTTAGAGCCAACATAGTGTGGCATGAATAATGTCCAAGATGAAAACAAGGTGGAACCTCAGTGGCCGAGGTGGTTAGCATGTCTACATGGCTTCTTGACCCAGGAGCCTCTCACCAATTAGCCCAAAGCTAAGCTGGACGTTCCTACCGTAATAATCAGCTTCACTCGTATAGACTTCCACAAAAAAATTCACAAAAAAACCCCTACCGTATCTTCATTATCCACCGAATACCTAAACTGCTGGAAATGTAATATGTCAAAGACAAGCATTCATAAACCATCTTTTAACAGTATCTAGCCATTTAAATTTTTGAATCGAACAACTCAAACCAACATCTGCCATTTTGGAGTTCATCTTCAGGCAAAGAGATGGGTTGTGAAGATTTTATCCTACCAGACATTCTGTGTTAAGAGTGTTGCCCAGTAAACAGAATGTTGGGTGGGATAACATTTTTGTGGCCCATCACCCTGCCCGAAGTTAAATTCCAATCATGCCAGATGTGGGTTTGGGTTGTCCAATTCAAAAATTTCAAACGACTGGATTATTGTTGAAAGGTGATTTACTGTCCTTCCCAGTGGCTTTCTAGTCTCGGGCCATTAATAGTTTGTACAACTATCCACAATTTTGACAATCCGTCAAATTTTCGACCGATGCAGTGCAAATTTCTGACTTGGATTGAAGATGATGCTCTGGAAATTTTCTGATCTTCAATAACCTAGACAATTTTTTTCTTAGTTCCACATTTCTGTAAAATGTTTTAAGACCCTCCATCAAATCCTGAAAAAAATATGTACTTTTTATAATGTTTTCAGATGCAGATCTTCGTGAAAACATTAACGGGCAAGACCATCACCTTAGAGGTAAGTTACCGAAGCGCATAAAATCTTGAATGAAACCCATTGGTTTTGTAATTGGGTATTTTACCAAGTTAAGACTAGATTTGTACAACAAATTAATGGCTGCTGTCCTCCACTGCAATGATGTTCATACTTAGGACACCGTATGAAGTTGATGATTTTACTTTGTAAAGTATTTCTGAGTGGTGTGAGGACAACAGGCCAATAGGAATTGATTATGATACATCTGACATGAAAGAAAATTGTTACTAAAGTTCAAACCAGTGGAGATAATGACTTCATTGATGGCCAATAGCAATAGAGGTTGAAATTCAGCCTTCAGTGTGTGGTCCACTTGTGATTGAAATTATTTTTGACATATGGAAAAACTGGCAAATCACAACTGAAAATATATTTAGTGTCCTTTGGCGCTGTCATTTCTAAAATAACTTCCTTGATCACTATGGCGAGTTGCAACTTGTATATCTCTTAGTTTAATGAAATTTATAAACAATGCTGCATTTTAAGGTTAAAGGACGCATGAAACTCCTTTTGATTTCCTAATGAGCAGACTATTATGGAACAACATATAACAGTACAGACAAATTTTTCAATTTTCATTTTGGAGGTAAAAATAGCTTCAAAGTACAGTTTTCTGAAGGCTCCAGCGGACAGTCAGGAAATTAAGTAGCTTGCGGTTGCGACGTCAACGATGCCCATTGGAAGGCAGACTGAATGGGGGCGGGCACAGGGGCGCAGAGGGGGATTTAAGCTGGCCCGAAGACGCCATGCAGTATCTGTTTATGTGTCACCTTGCCTGCACTGTAGCGACATGGTTCGCCAAGCTTTTTTCACCTCGGGGGAGTTCTGAGCAAGATCATTGATTATGTAATTTCTGGAAAAAATCCAACCATTGACTGAAAATATGTGTAATATAGAGCGGTAATTAACCACTGTAAAAATACCTCCAAAATGAATTTGTTTAACAATTCCGGGGCATAATATTGTTCAGTTGGTATAGAAACGTAGTCTTTGTTTTATAGTCCTGTATCCTTTAGGCTAATATTAGTGTAAACCGGTTCATTAATTTCAACTTCACCACTGCTCTTGATGCTGTGCTTATATTGGACAGTAGATTATAGTTCTGTTGTCTTCTGTAGTGAAGCAGTGTATCTCCTGGTCCACTTGCACACAAGACAGTGCTTCAGCCAGTGAACTCAGAATTGGTTTTGATATTCAGTTGAAATAAGTTTGAGTGTATTAAGGCCTGAATATTCAGTGTATTTTGTTCAGTGACATCACACATTTGATTACCTAAGGTAATACTCTTATATACTGCTCAAGGTCCAGTCTCCAGTTTGGACATACCTAAAACTTCCAGGTACCAATCTTACCCTAATTCCTCGATATTTTCACAAACGAAAGAACAGCTTTCAATGTGATTTATGCATCCTTTCAATTTGATTTTGGGTACAGAACTACAGTGGTTGGATTGACTAATTTCAAGGCTTCACAATTTTATATGCACAGAAAAATAACCTCAGAATATGCTTGAATGAACATCTTGCTAACATGAGAAATTATTGATTTTGTCATATTGATCTAATATCCACTTGTCGAAAACTACACTGCTATGATGTTACCACTTAGGACACCATATGAAGTTGATGATTTTTCTTTAAAGTGAATCTGAGCAGTGTTCTAGTCATCTACAAGTTAAATACAAAATACTGAAGCACATGCAATACTTAATTGTATTCATATTAACACCTGTAGGTCGAGGCCAGTGATACCATTGAAAATGTGAAGGCCAAGATTCAAGACAAAGAAGGTATGTGAATATTAAGAGTGTCTATGGAACCCTGTTTGGACCATACTGCAATGATGACAAACTTAGGACACTTCTGACACAGAGCTGATCTTACTCTAGCGTTACCAAATTTCTGAGCTATGTGGTCTAGC
Source organism: Liolophura sinensis (assembly GCF_032854445.1). NCBI lineage: Eukaryota > Metazoa > Mollusca > Polyplacophora > Chitonida > Chitonidae > Liolophura > Liolophura sinensis. Next base: position 66,652,266 of record NC_088300.1, read on the forward strand.
AGGAGAGTGTTCGGATAGATTTGTAAAGTGTTAGTAGCCGTAGTGCTTGTCTAATTTTAGTTTTTTTGGTGTTCAAGTGCATTAGATTTAATGGTCATTTAATGTTAAAATTATGATTTTGATTTGTCAGTTCAGGTTTTGAAACTTATGAACTTTTAAGGTGTAAAAATACGGCATTTAAAAATTTTGAATTAAAATGGCAGTAATGGTTTGGTTGTTCAGACTCCAGTCTCCAGTTGAAATTTTTAATATTTCCAAGGTTTGTGTTTTTGAATTTTCTCTTGTACATAACTTTTACTTGAGTTAAGAAACTAATGTTAAAAAGTTTTGTTATCTTAGTGCTTGGCTTCAACAGTTCTCAGGGGCTATTATAGTATGTACCATAAATGACCTCAAAATTCAACTGCAAGAGCATTTTTGGAGGCAAGTAAATCGTGCTAAAATTTACATCTTCCCAGGAGGATATCATACTGCCTTCCGAACACCTCTCAAATCACCTTTCTAAAATCAATACAATGTGTGATGAAATATTCGTGTGTACATTTCCAGTCACTGGTCACTGCAATGATGACACGCTTAGGACACATCTGACAGATGTCTGATCTTACCCTTAGCGTTACCAAATTTCTGAGCAGTGGGAAAACCTTCCAGTTTTAGGTTCCTTACAATGACATCTTAGCATGTTTATGTATTCGCACAGGTGTGTTTCAAGAAAAGCCAGGGAATGTCGAGTGGGTTTAATCATGGTATCCTGTTTATTTGTTGTTATGAGCAGTGTTCTTTAATAGAGATGATGTTCAGTTCAGGTTCATGATTGTGGACTCCATTTTTGAATGTGCTTGTATCACAGTCTATATCTGCACAAAAGTCAATTTTTTCTTTTCTAATAGTGTTAACTTCTCTCACCTTGACTTGAATAACAAAAATAACAGGAATAGTTCTCATGTCTGAGTATGTGGGAAGGTCTGTCAGCCACCTGCGGATGGTCATAGGTTCCCCCCGGGCTCTGCCCGGTTTCCACCCACCATAATGCTGACCGCCGTCGTATAAGTGAAATATTCTTGAGAACGGTGTAAAACACCGATCAAATAAATGAATAAATCTCATGTCTGACATTTGTTCTGGGTGTTCTATTTCAGGCATTCCTCCAGACCAGCAAAGGTTGATCTTTGCAGGTAAACAGCTCGAGGATGGCCGCACCCTGTCTGACTACAACATCCAGAAAGAGTCCACGCTCCACCTAGTGCTCAGGCTGAGGGGTGGGGCCAAAAAGAGGAAGAAGAAGAATTACACCACCCCAAAGAAGAACAAACACAAGAAAAAGAAGGTTAAGCTCGCAGTTCTTAAATATTACAAGGTGAGAAATTCATTGCTTTGTCAGCAAACAATTTGAATTGCATAATGAACCCTAGTAACTCTTAAATTTCAACAATAGGATGTGGAAGGCTCTTTGTTGTTCATAAATCCATCATATTATGGCACGGCGTTGTCTTTCCTTCTGAAAACTTCCAGGCATTATCAGTTGATGGGAAAAACTGCTTGGTTGACTTTTTGTCTCTAGCACCAGGAGAGATGGCTGTTGACTTTAAGATTTAGAATAATACCTCATTTTGTGATATATTGGTTTTCATGACAACGTGTACTTTAGGAACTGCTTCAGTTTGGAATAGGACGATCATGTGTATTTTGATCCTGGCCACTAAACTGCTGTGCCATGCTGTGTCAGTTCTGAAACTCGTGTTTGTCATTACTGCATTGTAAAAGCAAGGATATAATGATGATACATTTTCCAGTATATAAATTTTGTGTGATTTTTCTTGTTTTAGGTGGATGAGAATGGTAAAATCACACGTCTACGTCGGGAGTGCCCCAATGAGGAGTGTGGTGCTGGAGTGTTCATGGCCTCTCACTTTGACAGACAGTACTGTGGAAAGTGTTGTCTGACGTACGTCTTCAACAAACCAGAGGAACGAGCATAGAGCACTGATTTCTGTACATTTGCCACAATCTAGTGTGATCAATAAATCATGCAAAAAAAATCCTTATACAACTCATCTGTTTACTTACAAATGGCTTGCTTATAAATTTTTCCTCAGTGTGGCAGGGAGCATCGATCATATAATGTATATTTTTGTGGCAAAGCTAGCCTTGTAGCCTTGGTCAAAGGCTTTTGTCATCATCATTTACATGTATTCACTTGCTGGCTACCTCTCTGGCCGTAAGTGGGAAGGTCTGCAGACGACCTGCGGATGATTGTGGGTTTCCCCCCCCCCCCCCCCCCCCCCCAGGCACTACCTGGTTTCCTTCCACCAAAATGCTGGCTGCCGTCGCATAGGTGAAATAATCTTGAGTAGGGCGGAAAACACCGATCAAATAAGTACAGCCATTAGTTATGAAAAAATGTGACAAAACAATTTGTATTGGGCCAATTGGCAAGGTGTACACTAAAATGTGACAACGCCAGTTCTGTTCTGTGATACCTGCAAAGGTTTCCTGTAGGAGCTGAAATAATGTTACAAAAGACAATAAACACAAGGTAAAGGAACAATGGTCTGAAGGGAGAAATAAACAGGTTTTGATGTAACAAAACTGACTGTAAAGCATTTGATTGGGTTGTCCAGCCCAACTCAAGAATATTTCTCTTACAAGATGGCTGATGGTCACCACTGCTGAATGCCGCCTGAATGTATCTGAGAAACGTGAAGGTGGAAATCTGGAATGTTTTCTGTCAGATTCTGGGATTGATCCCACACCTTATGTGTTCAAGCTATAGTTTGCCCAGTCAAACACTGCTGATAATCGTCAGCCACAGGCAGGCACTGTAACATACAAGCTATTCAAAGATCAATCACAATGATAAATGCACGTGCGACGACATACGCGTTACATAATCCAATGAGTGATATCTCTATCTAATAAATCTGCTAACTTTTATTTGGTACAATTAGGTTGATCTGAAGAGACGCGAGACATTCCATAGGGTCACATTGAGTAAACCAAATACATTTTATTTCCAAAGCAGCAAACAGAACGATCTAGTCCAGCCTTTAAACAGCAGACGACATAATTATGCAACCTGCGAAACCATGGTGGTTTACCTGTATTTCTCCACGGAGTACATTCCTTCATTATCTCGCGAAAACTAATACTTGTAGACCTTACTGAAAACGATTTGGTGGCTTCTGTTTTTTACTTGTTGAAATGAGTGAACTAGTTCTAAATGAAAGCACGTGAGAAAGCTAACAGCACAGCGGCCACCATCACTTCAGATACGTAGGTGAAGTGGGGAGGGTACAACCAGACAAGACAAGCTTTAGCAAAGGGACAGTACTCGGTCAGACACTTACACGTGCGCGGCAGACTAGAGGGAAGTATAGGAAAAGGGCGAAGAATCCTATCGTAAAAAAAAAATGCTGGATTCAGGTCCTGGTCGCTGCCAAACCTGAATGGATTGGTGCTTTGCTGGTTGATCGCAGAGTTTACCATAAAGACGCTGACGGACATGAAGACTTCCAAACAGAAGACAGAAGTTGAACAACATTCTGAGAGGTTCAGGAAACTGGCCAAATCTTCAAATTACTGAATGTTTAACCTCATCCTTGACATCATAATTATTATTTATTCACAATCTTAGCCCCTTGAGATACAAGCAAAACAAGGCCTTGAGTCACAACCCATTTTAAATTTTGATATAAATCGAAATACGCTTTATTGAATTGCGCATTGAAAGAAGTACATGTCCCGCAATTTTTCTCCCTTGCTTTACTATTGCTGTCAGCGTAGAAGTAGTCCCATTTACGAGGAAAACATAGATCCTCAAGTTTTCCAGCAGAATATTTCATAAGCCATACAGTATCGCAGTGCAATAGTTTTTTCAAGGCTTAAGCAGTGCGCTAAAATCTGAAATATCCAAACAATCCACTAGTAATCCCACGGTTTGATTACTTGTACCGATTAGCGGATGGATACCAAATTGAGGTCAGAGGTCGTGGGAGCAGGGATGTGATTGGCGGACACCTGCTGCTCGAATTTACAACATTGTCAAGGGACACGCTAAGTATGAGTGGGACGACACTAGCAGGACTTTTGTGAAGTAATGGAAGGAATGTTGTATGAGAAATGAATTAGCTGACATTAGTACCGGCGAGTTTCGTGGGCACGTGTGATAAACATGTCGTTTCAGTGGGAATGGCCGGTGATCGGTTGACAGTGGCTAGTGTTTTTAGGCCGAATTGACCGGTGTTTTGGTGGAGTGGCGACGGGCCGCTGAGAGAGTGTTGTGTGGTGTTGTAGGCTGCCGTGCATGATCATACCTGTCTTACTTTATCTGCGGTCTCGTCAGTGCGTCTTAGATAGCCACATACCGACCCGCCGCATTCCATTCTATATAATACACGGAATATACCTGCTGTGTTTTACGTCTGGAGAAAGTCACCATTCTGCAAGATTGGAATGCTAAAATGCTCTATGTGCAGGGTAGTTTCGTGCTGTGGACCAGACAGGATTTACCTTTACCTACGTTAGGATAACTTACTTCTGTGAGTTTAGTATTATAATTACAGGCCAAGAGAATTTACGTGCCTGGAATTATGTCTTCTGGAGTGAATTTTATGGCATCCCCTCTGGTTGTTTGGGTATGTATAAAACTGCTAGTAGTGCTACAAACGTTTAATTTACAATTGACAGATGTGAGTGTTGTAACTGAATGTGCAAGTTTGAAGTGTTCAGTAAACATGCTTTAGTTTAGAGAAGGTTTTACCTTTACTGATTATGTAACCCCATGGACTGTGGATTTATGGCTCTGTAAATTGTTATGACAAATATTGATACTATTTGTTTTGTATGTTCTTACAGTGTTCATGGATCACTTAATTCTGTCTCATCGCATATCCTGTTCTATCATTGTGTTTACCTATAATACTGAATTTCTCTAAACTGCTCTTCTGTAAGAAACATGTATCAATATAACATGTTTATTATTCACGATATTTAGGTGAAATTCCTTAAAAGATATATTTCCTTCACAATTGATATTTCATGCATGCATGTAATTTTGATATTTCATACATGTAATTTCACATTTATTATGTTATTAATAAAATTGACCATATAATGTATAACAAATGGAATGGTGCGAAAATCTCATCCCAAGAAATGCTGCATAGCTGGTAGTAAAACAAATTCAAACTTCAGTGTGTCATTTGTTTGGTTATTCAGTTTTTATGATAAACTGCCTAAAATTTCACTACGGTGTGACTGCAGTTAGGTTTATGAACGGCATAGCCTGAAAGAAATCGACACACCTTGTCAGGTACATACACATTTACCCGTCACACCCGTATAGCTGGCAACACCTTAAACCACAGAGCCATACTCATAATGAAATTTCCAATGCAGTATTATAAATCATTCCTTATATTGTTGGTTTGTAGATTCATTTTCAAATTCTTCAATTTTTTCAACCGCCGCTGCAACCAATATTTCTAAGCATTCTGGCAGAAGGTGGGGTATAGAGAAATGATTTGTACAGAGTCTTTCAATAATATGGTGTACATACATACGTGTGTATCATACGCATGAAAGTTTATCAGCAATTTGCCAAAGGTCGGTGGTTTACACTGACATATCAGTTTCCTCCATCCATAAAAGTGACTGCCATTGTATAAAGGAAGTATTGGTGAGTATGGTGGTAGAAAAGAATCAAAAGAAAAAACATATTTGTAAGTATTTACTAATCTGGCAGGAAAGAACATTTCTTCGTAAATACTTGTCAGATTTAATGTGTCTTTTACAGGTTGAAACCTTTCAGCCAGAGGGTTCTGCAGCTCTTCAGTATAAGGATTTATATGATGGGGTCTTTTTGAATGATGTTCTACAGCAAATGTAAGTCACTCACATCTCAGAAAAATATTATAAAGCTGTGCCTGCATACTCATAGTGTTCTTTCAGCTATAATTGTATGAAGGCCTAATTAACAAATTGTTCAGAGGCAAAATCACGTCATTATTGGTGTTGAGTTTATTGAGCATGACTACCATAAATTGCTCATGATTGATACATATTAATTTATCTGTCAGATAATTCTGGGCTATTACATCAGTTGTATAACTTTATTTGATCACGCAAATTGATAAACTGGAATAAATCAGCACCTTGGAGCGGGTCATGGTGGTCAAAAGTGATTACGTAGTAGCTATGGCACACTAGATGTGGGATCAAACCTAGCCTTGGACAGAGAACTTCTAGATTCCTTATCTCTCAATCTTTTTGGGGCTTTGTTGAGAATATAAAGTTGTCTGGACTCCAGAGCAGTATCCATTTTGGTGAACCTGCAGAAAACCCATTAACATGCCATAATTATTCGTGTATCTTAAAACAAGAAGATTTTATTCTTATCACCTCTTTGTGACATACAGCGAAATGTGTTCTCTTGACACTTGTCCAACCTTAAACAATATTACAGAAATATCAGTTCAGCATTGCAACAGCAAGACTGAAATATTGCCGATGTGGTGTTAAACCATAATCATTTATGCGTATAAATGGTACATTTTCTCCTGTCTGTACCCTCAGTGACCCCAGGCCTGGCTATAATAACATCGTCAGAGATGTGGAAGATGAAAACACACGTCTCTTAAACTGGGATGTCCTCATCAACAACATCAGAGCTTACTACACAGTAAGTAGTCACTGACTTCATTCCCTGAAATATGGTATCTGGTGTACTTTGTAATAACCTTTGTGGAATCACCCGCTCTGGCTGTTCGTGGGCCTTTACCTTGGTAACAATAAACTGTCAACAATGTTTTTGTGATCATTATTTACGCAGTTTAGCTTTATTTGGTGACCACTTGTCCTCCACCATCAAGATGTACATACCTCTACATCACACATGGGAAAGTTTGTCAGTAACTTGCCACAGGGCGTTGGTTTACCCTGGGCACTGTGGCTTCCTACACTCATAAAATCAATCGCTGTCATATTTAGGTGAAAAATCTTAATTATGGTAGTAAAAAACTATTAACTGAATAAATCGGAATTACCAGTCTCTTTCGTGTAATACTAATGCATAAGAAATGGGACTTTAGACCAGACTATATGAAAGCAATACCATGCGTAAGACTTAATGCACTTTTCAGTGACTGCATAAATATGTACTTGAATTATAGCAAAGGTTTTCAAATGTTGAACAGTGTTGTGGTAGCTAATGCCAGGTGCTAGATGTGGGAGATATATTAATTGTTATCGGTAGGCTACTACACAGTATGTATGGGGAAAGTATGCTTTACCATGTATTACTATGACTGCGTAGCTGAATTCCTACTCGTGACTTGTAGTGAGTTAAGTTATGCAAAGCTCTGAACATGACTCTGACTTACACACACCATAGTTTGTCATATGATTACTATCGCCAATTGTTTTGCTGATAAATCATGACCTGAGACTTTAGTGATGTAGTACCTATGTATATGTATTTCTTAAATCTCATATGGATGACGGTGAATATGTGTGTGTGTGTCACACTGTGAAAGACGGTTTGTGGCACTTCACATTCATTATTTAAGTTAAGTATAACAGATGATATAGCTGTAAAGTGTTGTTTATCTCAATGCTGAATCTGTTCCCATAGCTGAACAAAATACGTGTAGCTGCTTTGCATGACAACATTAAAAGGAGGTCTTTTATCATTTTTTTTTCCCAGTCATTTTATTACCATCTATTTGCTCAGTATGTTTATTTTTGTCTTTATGTCCATATACATGTACGTTCATTTACTAGCAAATTGTACCTTGCGAGAGGAAAGGGAAGAAGCCTGGGTTTTGAAGGACACCGGAATGATTTCTTAGCAATTTTCTTTTAGGCAGGAGAGTTTGGCTATGGGAAATTTGCAAGCTTTGTTTCTGGGTACAAATGAAATGTACATAATTAAAAACACACGCAAATGGGTGAACATGTATGTGGGAAAATAAAAACCGACGAGAACATATAAATTATAGCTGCATAGAAAAACGGTTAACCAATGAAGCTGTGATATGAACTGGCAAATTGGCCTTTTTGTTGTATAGTAAATTGGTTTATAATGTAGAATGTACATATAGTCTGCCACTCATTTGACCTGTGCATGTGCAATAGTGGGGCATGTTACAGCTGACTTGTGTTTTAAATATATTCACTCAGGCAACCAGCTGCGCAATCTCCTTGACTTCAACCTAGTCTCCTTTGCTTTGTGGGTGGGTGGGGTGGGGGGAGCCATATTGTATTGGGCCATTCTTAAAGTATTCTTTGTTAGAGGGAAACTCAGTACCATGATAAGAAAGGAAAAGGCTAGCTGAGATGAGAATGTTTTCTTTTCAAAACGGTGTACAACATTTTTTATTGTATATTGGTTGTACGATATTTTGTTAGTCACTATTACTGTACCGTTGTCCTTTATGTGCGATTATTGTACATGTACAACATCTTTGTGAAACTGGGCCCACCTTCTGACCAGCAGAGATATTTTTGAATGGCCTCTGTGGTCATCAGCTGAAGTGGGTAAAACAAAACTCTGTGTATAGAGATAGGCCCGAGGTAAACCACTAGTGCCTAAATTATCTGGTAAAGACATCTTGGTGTGAAAGAAACAGAACTTTGCTTTGGGCAGATAAGGAAGCTGTTTAGGTTCATGACTGTCAGTACAGATTTAGTCTGAAAAGTTCCACTGTCGATTTAATAGGAGTGAGTGAGTGCTTGGGGTTTAACGTCGTACTCAACAATTTTTCAGTCATATGACGACGAAGGAATCATTAGGGTGCATGCACGTGTAATGTGCCTCCTTGTTGCAGGACGGATTTCCACCGCTCTTTTATTTAGTGCTGCATCACTGAGACGACTTACCGAAGGCAAGTAAGCCGCCCCGCCCGAGCCATTATACTGATACGGGTCAACCAGTCGTTGCACTATCCCCTTCATGCTGAACGCCAAGCGAGGAAGTTACAACTTCCTCTTTTAAGGTCTTAGGTGTGACTCGACCAAGGATTGATCCTGGATCTACCGGTCCCGAGATTTAATAGGATAAACCTAGAGCAATAATGGCTGTGAAGAACATTCATTTCCATTCTGCAGGAGATAGTGCTTATCTGTTGTATTCTCAATGAAAGAAAATCAAAAGTTTTGTGTTCCTCACAGAAATTCAGTGTATTGCAGCATTTGTCCTAGACAAATTGTGCCAGTGTTATTGAAATGGACAGGTCATTTTGTAACATTCATAACCTCAGATACTAGGATAAATGAATGTCACTTTATGCATTGTTACATGGAGTTCTACTGAAATACCCACATGGAAGCATTTGGTGCATTACATGTACATGTATATAGGGTGTACAGCCTACAGTACTGTGCAAAAAATGCACCTTTCTGTGTTGTGTAGTGATGTCAGGAGGCAAAATCATTTACAAGGTAGGTTGAGAAAAATTGATCTACATACATGCCTTGTGTACTACATTTGAGTATCTGTTTCTTCTCGGATCTTTGATGTTACATTTACATGTATGTTCTGTGGACAAGTGTAAACATATACATGTATATATATCTCCAAGAAAACAAACATGTATCCATATGTCCATGATGAGGGGATACAAATCCATGGGTACATCTAGCAGAATATACTGTGGTTCTAGCATCCTTTTGATATACAAAGTTGTCAGTTTCTCCATTTTTATATATGCAAATAGCAAAAATAGTTAGCATTTGGCATCCCAGACTTCTGACCCTAAACCTTTTTAACAGGCTCCAAAATGCCCAAAATGAGACCCTTGGGGTAGAATCTGTCTTCTGCCTCCCAGACACCACTGACTAGCTACTTCACCCCCTACTGTGTTTTCCATGAAGTGTCAGACAGATGTCAGCAGTGGTACATTGCCCTTTGTTCAGTAATCTTTGGTCACTCACTTAAGTCTGTAAATACCAATAAAAACAAAATTGTACCCAGTGACATTCTCAGTGTAAGCCAGTGCACAACCATTTAGTATCAGTAGTGGAAAATAAGTAGATTGGTTTCACGGATGATTGAATTCAATTAGGGTATAAGTCTATAAGAGGCATTTAAACAGTCTGGCACTGTTTTTGTGTTATTCTTTTGAAGAAGATTAACAGCAAGTTGTCTGCTGTCACCTGTTTGGACTCGTGGAATGTGGTTATTATCATTCATGTACATGTAATTGATCAAACACATTGGAGGCTTGAATGCACATATACCTAAGATATTGGTATTGCCCAAATCTAGTATGGTACATTCTGCAGACAAAGCGATTGAAGATTGATAATAAACCCTTTCTCCGATCCAAATAAACCTTTATCACATAATACAGGGCCAAATACAGCTGCTTATGTTGGGTGCCTTTTGGGCCATATCATTTTGCTAAAATTTGAGATGTATATATATGTGTGTGTGTGTGTAATATCAGGCTTAACATATTATTGGATAAATAATATCAAATCACATATTCAACACGAAGTTAGATAAACACATTTAAACATAACTTGTTTTAGTGGCATTTAGAAGTTGGCACGGAAGTACTCTAAACAAGGCATTGGCAATGGATTACAACTTCTTGTTTTATTGTCACGACGTTTCGATGTATATACTAGCATCATTATCAAGTGATTGATATTTGATAACAATGCTAGTATCTGCATCGAAACGTCGTGACAATAAACCAAGAAGTTGTAACCCATAAGCAATGCCTTGTCCAGTGTACATTTTAAACAATTTCAGTCCTGCTATTTGAGGTCTGGTTGAATTTGGGAACCCAAAATATTGCCTCTACTGTCTTCTCAGTTTACGTGTAAAACTTTACCGACTTTCATTAATGAACTTTTTACATCTTCTTTGGCTCGTGAATTAGGTCAGTTTATTTGGAGTTTATCCTGGACTGGACACCTGCTTGAAAAATCATTTCAAGTTTGCCCAGAATTTATTACACTAGGTCACAGTCTAAATCATCTATGTGCTGGTCCATCGGGAAAGAAATACAATCTCTTTTCAAACATCTAAGAGAAGGCTTTAAGTTGTTCAGCCGATTTCACCTAACAGCCATTTAACTGTCCACAGACAGGATGCATTATGTGCACAGAAAGATAATGCAGATCTTAGTTGTGGTAATAAGATGTATGCATGCATATTTTATGTAAAATACAGGTGGTGCTTAAGAGTAAGATGTCAACACACAGTCATTACACGGTTTACTGAGCATGTTATTTTGACATCATGTTGCATGTTGATACCTGTTACCAAGGTGATGCATTGCCAAGGATATGCGTGTGGTACTGCCAATGTGGCATATACCATGCATCCATTCGTACAAGTGATTTGTGTACATACGGAGAAATGCTCAGGAATAGCGACCAGTTTTCAGGGTTGACAAAGGTGTAGGTCTGAAGTTAAATTCTATGACACATTGCATTCCAAGACACATTCAGTGAAACTTTCTCTCTTGTTGATGGAAAAATTTTGCTCACTTGTGTGATGACCATGTGCATTTTATGGTAAAATTATTACGCTCTTTGGTACAAATAAGTGATGACTTTTTGTTGTACAAGTGATTGCATCCTGGTGTACTAGGGAATACATTCTTGTGCTCAAAGGATGGCTTTCTGGTGCACAAGTGATGGCTTTTTGTTGCGCAAATGATTGCATTCTGGTGTAAAAAAAAAAATGTATTCCAGTGTACAGGGGATTGCATTTTCATAAAAACCAAAGCATAATTGTTGGGTACTCTTGAGTATGGCGCAAGAAACCAATCAAATAAATAAATAATTGTTGGATAGTGTATAATACTTCAAGAGTATTCTTTTTGTAAGGAAATTCACTGGCTCACTTCAGTGTAAGAAACCATCTTATATTGATTGATACATGTGGGTAGGCCCATTGTTGCATTGCAACTGTTTGGTATTAAGGTGGGTCAGCTGTCATACCTGATACAGCTATACATCCTGCTCACATTTGAACAAGCTCACCTGTCTAACTCACCTGTGTTTATCAGTATGTACTGTTAATGTTTGTACAAAGTGTTAGTACAAAGAACTTGACCTATTCCCCCAAGGATCAAAAGTTTCTTTATGGACCAAATATCCCCGGCTTCAAAGGGCTAGACTTGGCTGTAGAGTGCACTGCATGCACACATTCCAGGTACAATGTACCTATGTCAAGGTCTAACTGGCATATCACAGCCCAGCCATGTTGACATATTACAGATTTTCCCATTATATGGTTTACTCTAATATCATATTATTGACCAAAGTAAAAGATCTGATGTCGGCTGCCAGTGTTAATGATATAGTATACTTGATAAAACTTTCTTTATATCACCTGTGGGATATGCGCATTCTTGTGTCTGGTGTAAAATGTGAATGGCTGGGAAGATAACACAACCTGTGAACATGTATGTACATATGTACACATACTGACTGTACATGTACCTGTATGCTTCCAGGGCGTGTCTCTGTAGGTAAAATCTGCTAATGATATATACATGTGTGCAACTTTTTTGAAGAATCTGCTGTACAAACCACATCTCTTTAGCAGGCATGGGTGTTAAAGATCAAATTTTCTTGTGGCACAGCAAGGTTTTCTTGAGCCCTTTTCTTATTTCTTAATTTTTTTTTGTATCCAGGAGTCCCCTTTACAGAAACTTGACAGTTAAATTATTTAATGATCATAATTACAAGAAAAGTAGGGTTCTTTAACTTGCAGTAACTGTATTAAGTTATTGTCGATTCTGTTGATATTATTAAATCTTTTATTAACACATTTAGTGACTTCCTTCAGGTAGAGGGAAGGATTGATGAAGTTAGGTACAATGTTTGCATATTATGGGTGATGTATATGCGAATCATGCAATTATCTCTTGGATGTACCAGTATGTCGTACTTAAACTATTTGGAACAGAAGAGCACTATGAAAAATCATTTAAAAACAGCAGTCTACATGTACAGATTTGAACCAGTGCAAATCTGAGTCTGTCTTCGTACTGCCTAGATGTTTAATATTACTGCAGTGAGCTAGGGGTTCCCCTTACAAAGACCTCATTCCCACAGAAAACCAGCATACATGCTGCAGTGGTTAATTGTAGTCTTACATCTCTTCCTACTGGATATGTAATTACAGGGTCTGCATGGTCAAGGCGAAGCATATCTCAAAACATCAAGGGCTTGAGAGCGTAAAAATGATGTGAAATGTAGATAACACTTTGTTACAAAAAACAGTTTGCAGTTATATTTTTAGATTGTTCCGTGTGTAAGATTGACTGATGTGCACTTAGCTTTTTGAAGTTTTGCATCACTCAGGCAGTTAAAATGGATCTGATAATAATTGTTTCACTGCGTAGCTTGTATTTAGCTTCATTCACGCAACTTCGACCATATAGCTGTGCATGCAAGTAATGACAAGGTGCCGGTCTATGTAGCTATAATATAATGCCCCTTCTTGTAATTACTGAACTGGTGTCCCAAGCCCTAGTGTGCACCATCTCTAATTTCATTACATTCGGTGTTACTTTACACCCACCGTAATTACGCTGACTGAGAGACGGCTGCTCTTTTGCCACCCCAGAATTAATACTCAGCAGGAAAGTGCCTGTCTTGTACCTGTAGTATTGATTTTGTAAGGTCCCCTGAATACCATTACCCTCCATTACCTGTGTCGGACCATGACCATACCAGTTCTAACTCACTCAGGCGTGTTACCGACTGCAATGCCCTGGCTCATATAATCTCCTTACTTGAATTCCGAGGTAGTTTTAGCTATTGATCTTCAAAGCTGATGTTTTAGTACTTCCACTTTGTAAGCTCTTATCCCAAGCACTAAAAGAAATAATGATGATTTGTTAGTACCATGTGAAACCATTTCAATACTGACTTAGTATATCCGCCACACGGCTTTGTCACTGTTTATCAAGGAGGTACTTTACCCGAAATATTTGCTCACATTGCCAAAGAATTGACTTCCAGGCTATGTCATTAATGTTGATGTTCAGTTTAGTTTAGGACAACATTGTCATTTTGCCAGAGCAAATATCAAGCCTTTAAACTACATGTACCTAACTTGATTTCATTTAACAGCGCATTGTCATGCTATGAGCTTGTTTATCAGCAAACAGGGATTGCAGATCAAGAGATCCTTGTGTGGAGTTGAGTGATGTACCGTTGTTGAGTAGAGTATATGTGCGCGCACAGTTATCATGAGTTAACTCCATTATGCACACTGAGGAGCAAGTTCAATGTGGCCACAAAATGTTGACTGCTGTGGTAGTAGTACTGTTAATTATTGATTCACAGAGCAGAGGCTCTGTTAGCGGACTGGTTGAATTATTTATGTCCCAGGTGGGGTGTGATTATCAGGTAACAGGGCTTAATGAATCCACTCATGGCGGTGCAGAGGTGTCCTACCCTGACATGAGACACCGACTCCCCTGGAAGCCTGACTGCCTCCTCACAGCTGGAAATACAGGATACATGTCCCTAATGTGATTATTTAATATAGACTGATTGAGGAGATGATATTAACTGACTGGGCTTTGTTCTGTTGGGACACACTAGATTGATGTCTCCCGGGTGCCTTTTAATGGCTGTGCAGCCATTTCCTTGCCAAGTGTGAAGTTAGGGAGGGTGACGCATATTTTATGCATGTTTTAATATTTTACTAGAACATTCACCTCTTAAGTCTCCAATGCTGACAAAGGCTAACGTTATGTCCAGTTATAAATTTAAGGAATTATGGAAACCAAATTCAGTAGTTTTAGTTCATAATGTGATTTGTCACAGATTATCCAGTGATTTGTGAAAAGCATAATAAAAAAAATTCTGCTATAATTATACACATGTTTATTAAAAGGAATATTTGAAAACAATAGTTTGTATATGTTAATATGAAGCTAGGTGGAGGTGTAGCCTGGTGAAACTGTCTACATAAGCATTTATTTTTATGACCACCATCATATGGATATAATGAATGTTTTGCAAGGGTTGCTTTCACAAATTCTACATTGCGATTTCATCTACAAGCTAAGTTTACTTGATTTTTTTCCCTTATATGTAAGACTTAGTTGGATCACAGAACAGGCTTTTAGATCCTTTTATGAACTTTGAATGTTGCAAGACTTGTCAGTTTTCCAAAATGGCTTTTTGGATTGAGCACTATGGTTAAGATTGCTCTTGTGTGCCAAGCTTAAATTCGTGACATATTTAGGAAAGTAGCTATCATCATAGAGTTATACTGTACATGGATACTATTACATGGATACTGTTCAGAGTATTCTGATGTTAAACTCCTATCAAATAAAAAAAAATGCTGCATTCTATAATGTTTATCTGCCAAGTTGTCAGCATGTTCATTGAAAACTTGTAACTCAGCAAATTTTATTCATGAAAAACACAAGTTAGATCCAAATCAACTCAGTATTATGTTTCAGCTATAAAACGCGTCTGTATCTGGACGTGCTGCCTCCTGTGAAATATCAAAATATTTGCATACATTTCTTCACTGGGTTAAGCTTTGGGAGGAATATTTTGTTTATGGCTGTGTGCCTGTAAAGAACCTTATTTTCATTTTTTCTTGAGAATGATTGATTCTGAAATAATTTGTCTGAAAGGCCTTTTCACTTCTTTCTTCCGTGCTCTAGAATTGTGTTGTATGGGATTAGAATTATGAGTTCCTAAATCTGAGACGTTTGACAGTTTGATGAGATTTTCTGTTGGAAATTGGAATATAGTGCACATGTATTCCAGCTTGATAATAATTGTGTTGAAGATGAAAGGAAACAATGTTGAGATAAAGAAAAGAAAATAGCTGACCATGAATGCAGTCAACATTCCATTGAAAGTTTGATAGGAGTGATGACCCTGTGTTTTGGTTTTTATCTCTGTAGGACAATTTGTTGAATCAAGTTTAAGTTTAATAAGGCAACTTTGTTAAATAATTAGTCATCAGAAAAAAAAATGAAAAAAAAGAACATAATAGGAGTGTTGATTCATGAGTAACCACAGCAGCAGTATTGTGAGTCACAGTTTAATGGGAGCTTACATTATATTACATCTATTGTTCTGTGCAAACCAACATGCACTGTGTTTTCTTTGGAATCTCCTTAAGTTACAGTGGTGTTGGATTAACAATATTGTGCGATGTGCATGAAGATGTGGGAAATGCCTTACAGGTGTTTTTCTATGTATATTAATATAACACATGCAAGCAAGCGTAGATGTACAAATACTCTAATTGCTGTCAGTTCATCTGTTCTGTGGATGTTTGTTGACAAGACAAAGGTACATTCTTCCCTTCATGATAATCTTTTAAACTTGGATTTTTTTCCATTTTTCTTAACAAATTAGGTATGTGTTTTGTGAGCAGGTAAAATACCAATTACCGTCACAGCGCATATTTGTTTGTATGCTTTTATTCATGTGCATTTTTATTCATTAATCATGTATGACATTCAGCTAAATTTAATAAAATTGAGGCATATAATTGTTTAGGATGGGATTTTTTTCTGTGTACCTTTCTACTTTCTGCCCAGTAGGGATCTAGCAACTTTAATTTTATTATCCAGAATATTGTACTTATAGCTTTGTCAATTTCATGGGTGGAGGAAACCGGGTTTGCCCATCATAAAATGACAGCCTTTAAATTGGCAATAACTGACAAGATTTTACACGTGGTACACAGATTTTCACCCATACGACTACCCAAAATGACAACAAATTTCGTCCATGACTAACTTTCCCATTTTTCCTTATTCTGAGAGTTCTGTTGATTTTAGAAATGTGTTCTGTTGTTTCCTTGGTATGTGTGATGATATTCAACTGGAAAATTGTAAGTTTCAGCATCAAAAAGACTATTTTGTGACATTTATTTGCGTCTGAAAATGCGCTTTTGTGGATGATATTTTAGGTCATTTAGGGTAAGGGCACAGCACATGTCATGTTTGGTGGATGACAGGTTTTGTTCTACAGACTTCATGTAAGACCAATCAAACTGTCCTATAAGCACTGTGGCCCACTTCCTACCACCAAGACCCTGAGTCACATGATTTCGTAAACTGACAGAGCACCTGTTAATGCGAGTCATTAAACGGATACAGAATAGATTGTGATTGGTTGGTGTGAGATATACATGTAGGCAAGTCCAGGCTGTGGTTAGCTTGAGCTGAATCTTAGGTATTCATTGCATGACCAAGGTGTAACTCAGGAAACAGTCACTGTCTCCACATTCAATCAGTCAACATTGATTCTGTTTCCCTTCAGGAGATAGATATCTCAACTGAGAACTGTATGTTGAAAATTGTACTGGATATGATATGACTGAATAGGCAACTGGTAACATTCTTTCATCAAAGCAGTTATCAATGTAACCACATATCAGAACACATGGGGATAAGATGTATTTTGGTAAGCGATATATGTAAATAGAAAACTACAGACAAACCTGGTGTACTAATATTTCATTCAGGGGGTACCTGAGTGACCGGTGGTTACTGGTGCTGATATTTAGGCCACGTACCCATTGACAGAGGAGGGAGTGTGCCACTCCGCAGATATATTTAGCTAGGGATTGGAAGTTGGGCAAAACCTGTGTCTGCATATTGTCCTTCCTGTTAGAGAGAATTTGTTACTCAAACATAACCTGGCTCGGTGGAATGTAGCTGTTCAAAGGCAATATCCATGCTCTCTTGCTTATCGACAAAATCTTCGTGACAGCTTATAGTGCGATAATATGGGCAGGGAAAGGAAAGCAGGATTTTGACAGTTTTAGGGTGAAAGGCTCATGGAGACACGCACACATGTTTAGGCCGACCAACTCTGAACCTCATGCAGAGGTACTTGTATTGAATACAATGAAGTGATTAAACTTTTCACCTTCCATTATTGATACATTACATTCGTCCACTGACACCCAGTTTTAAATTATTCATTTCAAGACTGTGAAAAGAAACTTCAGATCTTCCACAAATAAAACATCTTGCATGAAGCTGACTGCATACGTGTATATGTATATCATTGCTGATCGTGGGACCAGGTTGGCGAGCCCAAACTGAGGTCTCATGAAACAGTTCATTTCCGAAGAGAAATAAATAAATAAACCTTACGGAACAATTCATATTGAATTTTATTACAGAAAAAATTACACTTTAAGCATAAGTAGGTACACTGTGTCGAGCAGACTGTGTCTAGGATTCTGTATCAGAGCTTCCATTTTGAAATTGGCCGCAAACTCTAGAGAACAATCAAGAAATTGTTACACAAAAATTATTAAGACATTTTAGCCTAAAATCTGTTGTTGTAAACTGTCTTCTAAGATTTATTAGAAGGAGATTTATTACCACCCCACCTTCGCCAGCTGGAGCATGATTCATTGTGCCTCTCACAAGGCCAACTTTCCAAATCAAACCTAATTTCTGCCTTGACTTTGAAAAGGAAATTGAGGGATAAAAAGCATTTCACTCACCCAACTTTTAAGCTGCTTGCATGTTCAAACACATTAATATCAAGGGTAGGGTCAGTGCAGCATCATTTGTTCAAAACATATGCATGTGTGGCATAACCTGTGATTATGACTTCCATATTTTTTTTTAAATATAGTGTAATTTACATATATTCATGTAGTTGTGGTAAACTTAATGTACATGTACATGTATGTGGACACGCAGATTTTTGTACAGGGGTAGTTACCCATGTAAGCTGTAACTTTCAAAGTTTCTGATCTGGTGAGAAGAGTAGAGAGCATGTCTATGTTTATGTTAAACCTTTGTTTTATTGCCACTCCCTCTGTGTGGCCCATTCAGTTAAATTACCATGATCTTAATCAGGTCATAGGTGGCTGAGGTTAAATAAGGATGAAGAGGTCATAGTTTGTTAGTGGGTATGGGACCTGAGGTGCCAGACTGCCTCACATCCAGCTGCAGGGTGCTGATTTATGTAGTGGGTGTGTGGGGGGGGGGGGGGGTGAGGGGAAAGTCCTATGAAGTTGAGGGGGGGGGGTTAAGGGAAAGCCCCTATTAAGTTCAGGGGAGGGAGGAGGGATGTTACAGTGTTGATAGCTGACAGGAAGGAGAAGGTCTGGACAAAAAGATTGACATAAATGGACTTGAATAAAAGTGTCAAGAGGAGGCTTTGTCCTGTGCCTTTGAATTCCCTGCCCCCTGTGTCACATCACTTGACCCCATCCATTGTTATCTTGTTCCTCAGCCAGCCCTTCATGCCCCTTGTGGCTGGGCTACCTGTCTCTTTCCTGACATGCCCACTTCATGGACAAGCTGTTTGTGACTCTCCTGGCTTATTACATTCTCACAAATAACTCAATTGATGGAAGGAACAGATGATTTGTACTGTAGTATTTAGTAGGCAAGTTGGTTTTTTCGTTCTAAGTACTTCATACATTGTGGTCTTCTGCCTTTCACAGTAGGTTTACAGAAAAAGAAAGTAGTTGTCCTCATGGTGATTCAGTTTAAGGAAAAGGGTTTCAGGGCGGAGAAGTCTCATGGATTGTTTCTTTGATGCTATTTCTTCTATTTAATTGGCTGAAAGTCATAGAAATGTTCTTGCCTGAACATTTGATGTTTGTAAATTTACATCCAGAAAGGAACGTGTTCAAGTGGCTAAAAATTCTTGCACCACTTTTTGATGATTATTATCCAGTTCCAGAAAGGAAAACGTGAAAAGAGTTGAAAAACATCTTTCTGATATTTGTTCAGTTATGATCATTTTTTATGCATGTTCATTAAACTTAAGCAATTTTGCCAATATCAGTGATTTTATGTTTTTCATGTAGAGTCTTGCCAATTTATAATCTATTTGTTCTTATTTGACAGACTATTTTTTCACGTATTCTTGACAGTATCTTAAAAACTTATATCCAAAATAAATCCCTCAGATCTGAAAGGTCAGGATCAAAACACCCCATACTAGGTTTTGTGTTTTCGATTTCTCCCATGGCTGTCTGTAAAACAACAAACTTTTGGATAACTGTTTCCACCAATAGCTTTGTAAGCTTGTGCTCAGTACATGAAGGACTGGATATCACTTGGGAACAAAGAACCTTGGGACAAAGTGAACATTGAGTTAGGCAGCTCATTAAAGGGGTAAAGTTGGGTGCTAAATTGTAAGTCTTATCCAAACAAGCAGCCAGGGTTTAATCAGCTTGTCTGGAGTCAGGGATACAAGTTTTTTATGTGGCTTTTTTATGTGGACAGGAGTAAGTATACTGATAGTATATACTAAGCTTGAGACAAGTCTGTTTCTTATTGTCTGCCTTGGTGTAAACATGTAAGTGAAACTTCCCCCAAACATTCCACATTGAAAGTTTGACCAAGCTGAAGTAGATGTTTCTTTACATTGATTAACAATCCCTGACACAAAAGCTACCTCTTAGGAACTGAGAAGGACACTTACTTGAAGAAAGTGAAATTTTAGCTTTCATTGGCTGGCCTGTATAACATCAGAAGATTTAGATTTTCCAGATTATGACGGCTTGCCTGTACCCTAGGAAATAAACAAAACTGTAGCTGCCTCAATGGAGCTCTCTTTTCCTCTAGTTCACATGTTAATAAGCTGCGTGAGTGAACAGATTTTAAGAATAATATAGATTTCACACAGTGAGAATTTTCTGTAGGAGGTCTCATAACCAGATCTAAAAGAGAATTTATGCATACATTTTTTTGTATAGCTTTACTAAAACTTTAACGTCCTAAGTTTTAGTGTCATATTTTTCACTTTAAGTTAAGTTAGTTGGCCTAATCAGTGCCATAGTAGACATGTACCAAGAAATTAGAACTTGTAGCCCACACCAGCTATTCCTAAACATATCTGTGATATGGGAACATCCATTAGCAAATTGATTTCTGGTAAAGAATTTCTGTAATGGGAGTACAAGTATTTAGGTCACATTGAGGATGGAATTACCAAAGTAAGCGCAGGTATTATACACAGGAAGGTAATCAAGAAGAGTGGGTTAGGCAATAAAGGTGTATGAACCCGTCTAATTAGTTGGCTATTGTCAGACAGACAAGCATAGTCTAGCAGGTGACACCTGGTGACACCTGGATGAATGTTGTATCCCAGTCCAACAATTGGAATCTGTGGCATTTGTTATATTGTCTGGTTCAGTCGGACATGATTGTTGACAGTGGCTGTTCTTAATGTCTTGCTACATAAATTTACTACCGGAGCTCAAAATGTCTTGACCTCAGTTTGTGCAAATCTGGCTTGTCTGTTGTCACTGTGAGGTGTATTTATTGGATTAGATTAAATTAGCTGGCATTTTAACAACTGATGTTTTCTCCAAATAACTGAGCCTTGTTCAATGTTAGACTTTTGCGGAAATCTACGAGGTTCAGTCTTCAGGGGCCAGGTCAGCTCAGAGATGTCAGCTGACAATTTTTTGTAACATTTAAACAAAGTTGTATACTGTCACTTATTACAGTTAGTTGCCACAAAAAAGTATTTTATAAGAACATTGATAGAATTTTTTAATATATTTGACAATTTCCATGACAGTTTCTTTAAAACCCCTGTCTTTTTCATTTGTTTGAATCAATAAAAAAACTGGAAAATTCCTACTAACAGACAGGTCCTGTCGTATCCTGAGACGTTAATGTGCTGTAGGGCTATGTGTCAAAGGGTCATGATGTATAGTACAACTACAGAATCAGGAGTGTCTTAAATTTTATATCTGCTGGAAGGTTGGGGAAACGATGTACATGTTGAAATATGCATAGGTGTGTAGATACATGATCTCAGGAGGTTTCGTCAGACGACGGAGGGGCAGTGGTTTGCTTATCAGCCACTCAAGTGTCTTCTACTGGTAAACATTACCAAGTGTCACGTACATGTAATAGGGAATAAAATTTGGAAGGGCACTAAACACCAGTCAAATAAAATAGATACACACCTTACATTAAAACCAACTTACATTAGTTTTAATAATGGCCTTTACCTATGTGAGAAAAAGGAAGCCCAGATAGGAATAGATGGACTATGAGAGGTGGGATAGGGCCCTGAATGGTTCTCAGAGCTATCAGTGACTAACTGTCATGCCCTGCTTACCTCTGTCAATGGCCTTAACTGTCTGACTAAGCTGGTCAGGAATGGCAGCTTTCGTAGACAAAATACACCTTGCAGGCTTGATGGCAATATCCTTCTTCTCTGTGTATTTAGCAGGGGACTAATGGTCATTACTAAGTTAGAATACTCTAAATGAACTAAACTTTCAGCCTTACAAGTGTATTTTAAGAGATAAAGGATACAAAACATCACTTTTGATGCTGAAGCCAAGCATGTTCCCAGTTGGATGTTATCCTACCATCCAAACAAACATCAGAATATCTTTCTAAAATCAGAAGAACTCTCAGAAGCAGGTATGATGAGGAACTTGGTCATGGATGAAATTTTAAGTTATTTAGGGTAGACTCTGTTTTAAGGTATTTAGGGTAGACTCTTTTACAGTTGAAGGGGCTCCTTTTTCAACATGTTCAATTGGTTAAATTTAGAAGCCAGAAATAGTGGATGCACTGTAGTAATTCTAGTGCCAGCTGGTAGAGAGGCGAGGAGTTGATTTAGGGCAGTGAATTTGTATTTTAGAAATGCTAATTAACAGACAGTAGGCCAGCAAAAATGCACGAAGATGTTTGTTGTCTTACATGTAACATTTGGGGCATCTTACAAAGCTATGGCAACGTTACGTCAAGCACATTTACCATGATGGCATAATCTTTTCAGTGTATGTGGCCATGGATGTTTTGGCAGGCATATGTTATGACTGCTCAGTAATGACAGTTCCCTGGAATATGGTATATCAGGGGATTTTTTACATCTTCTAAGCGGTTTCTTAGAAGGTGCAATTAGAAGGTGTGTGGTTGCAACTTTTGTCCTGAGCAGAGAAAACAGCTACTTCTTTGTTTTGTTTCTTTGATTGGTGTTTTGTGTCATACTCAAAAATATTTTACGGTCATTAGGTTTTCTTAAGCCCCCCAACCAGGGGTCAGTCTGGAAATTAAGTAGCTTGCAATGGTGATGTCATAGATGACCCCTGTGTAAAAAGAACTCTGTGGGGGACAGACCAAATGGGTCTGGTGCAATGGAGATGGGGTTGTGGGGAACAGACCAAATGAGGGCGAGTGTAGAGGCGTGGAGAGGGTGCTAAGCCGACCCGAAGAAGCCATGCAGTATCTGTGTAAATGTCACCTTGCCCACACTATAGCGACACTGTTTCATCGGGCTCGGGCACTTTGTGGGTTGTTTAATGAGTTCCAAGCAAAATGAGTGATGATGTAATTCCTGAAAGAATCTGACTGTTAACAGAAAAAAAATTTTAACAAAAGTTCCAGGGCATAGTTTTCTTGAATTGGCATAGAAACATAATCTTTGTTTTATAGTTCCTTTTCATGTATCTTTTAACAAAGGTGTTAATGAGATGGCCGTACAACATCATGGATATTTTGTGAGCTTCACTTTTTCATGCTTTTTATTTCTGTTATTATAATCATTATGTGTTGATTCTAATGTGTTTAATCTAACAAAAGAAGGTCAACATTTAATTTGAATGCAAAATATTTGAGGTCCTACATATATATTATTGTTGTTTCTTTCTTTGACCAGTAACAGAGAAGGTAAAAGAAATGTTTGTGTCTGTTCTCTCTGAGCAAACATCCTGTTCACAAATCAAAACAAAAAACCTAAAAAAAAAAAAAAATGGCCAAGGCTTCAGACATAACATCTGTTCTGAATTGTTATCTAACCTTTTTCATCACATTTGCTGCAATACGGGATGAAACAGAAACTTTTCCACACCACTCTTTTGTTGTCTCATTGACAGACCAGTAATGAAATGACACAACACATGATGTGCATAGGCTGTACAATCTTAGTAACAAATGTGAAATCAAATATTGTTATACCCACTAATGAGCTTAAGATAATACAGAGTGGTAGCAGCTCTGATAACAGATGTGCGGTGTTACATCATGGTTTGAAGTATCAAGTTTAATTTCCTGATTAAAAAATTAAAAAGATTTGATTCTCATTTGATCTGATGGGATTAGAAATGTGGTTCTGGCATAATACATTGACTTCAAATACAAGTGGGTGAAAGATGGGTTTTTTGCTTTATCAGTGGTGTTACTGTATTGCACCAAAAATTTTGGGCATTAAAAGTACACTATCAGAAACAAATACAGGCCTTAAATGATAGTTTAGGTGCCATTTACACTTAAATTTTTCTGATAAGAAATTAGTCAAACTGAATTCACAAAAAAAAAACATGAAGTGGCCCAATAGGGTGGATAAATCAAAAAGGCTAAACTTCAGGTGAAATACAGTGTTCTATTTTCTTCTCTTGATTTTAAGTTGCATGATGGGAAAGTCTGTTCTGGCATGCTTGTGTGGCTTCAGTCTGCCCTCAGTTGTTGTAACCATACACCTTCACTATGTATGGCAAGGTAGACTTCCTCTCCCACTCAGCCTAGCTCACTGTTGACATATCACTACCTGGGTAATTAGGGGTTAGCCCAGATAGCCACCATTATCACCGATGGTCACCTTTTCCCACCTCTTAAACCTCTATTGTCCTTTCGGCTGAAGTGGGTGTATGTGAAATGACCTCTTATTGCCCAGGTCTGCTATTGGATGTTGGTGCCTTTTTGAAGGCTGGCAGGGCATGTGAAGGGCTTGCAAAACCCTCTAGAGCTGGCTTTGAGGCTCTTCCCTGAGCCTGTCCTAGGTATGCAGGGCTAAGCAACTGATATAATCAGCTCTGTTGTTAGAACTAAGCATGGAGCAATCCTTCAAGTTCAACCTCAGTTTATACTAGATTATCACTCCCCAACCTTTTCAATTAGAATCTTGTTCTCTTCTCGCAGGAATGTGGCTTTGTTTCTCTCAGCTCTTTACCTGATTGAGCTCATACCTCAGCTCACAGATAAATCAGGGATTATTGTACATGTTTTTTTTTTATCTAAAGAAATGGCAGTTGTCAAAAAAATTTGATGACAAATTACATGTACCTAATACTTCATTGAAAAACATGTTGTGGTCTCTTTGTGGTTTGTGTACTTTCATAACTTTCTAGTCTTTTCTTTTGATACAAGGTAGTAGATATCTAAAACCTTGATGCTTTACTGTTGTGTTTAAGATAGATTATGACAAATCCAGTTTTCCTTTCCAATGTTTTACTGTCATTACATCAGCAGCCTTTGTTTGATTTAACACATTAATCAGATCTCTTGTAATAGTATTTCTTGCTCTACAGTCCTCTTCCATTTTCTGGTTTTCATGTACATATCTGAAATATACATGTATCTACATCCTTTCTTTTTGTGCAGTTTGTGTAATGGCTACACCCCTGTGGTTAAGCATCATGGCTAAGTATCGCTTGCTCGGAGTGTTTGCACTGAGTGCTTGCCCTGTTAGGTTGATGGAGACACTCCAGCATTGTTAGCTGTGATAATCACATAAATTGTGCTGCTCTCATGATGAAGTGATTTGCCCTCAACATCAGAAGAGTGGAGATCATGACATAGGTGTTAAACTAGCCTTAATGAACACTGTCATCGGCTGGTTAATGTTGCAGACAAACTCAGTTAAGTAATCGCAGAAAGAGGAGGCAGCCAGAGGCATCAGCTTTGATTAGTGGTTATTCATATTGATTAGTGGTTATTCATATTGATTAGTGGTTATTCATATTGATTATTGATAGGAATATGCTGCCTGCATGCAGGGTGTTATGGCGATAATGGATTGTTGTATCATTTAGAGATATAAATGTAAAATTGCGGGATGGAATGCCTTCCCTGGCATGTTCGCCTATAGAATTGTACTTGTTGCAGCAAGTTTGCCTCTTACCTCTGAAGATTCCAGTTTGCTACATGTAATTTAGCTGCCGCTTTGTCATGTACTTGCCTTGAGAAAGTTAGATGGCTTATTGTGGGTTTCATGAAACAAATACATAAATAAAATTTGTATTTGACACATCTAACAATGCATTTGTTATTTACAGAAATGTGCATCGTACTGACAACCCTACAGTTAGACTCTGCTTTATAGCGTATTTTGTTGAGGTGAATTATATAATTATGGTAAAACAGGCAATGCAAACTGTTTTTGCACAATAAACTTGTGATGTTGCCTACAAAGCCATAAGTATTCATGCATTTGTATAGATGTCAATATGATATTATCGCATACAGCCAAAACCTCTAGTTTCTGTATATAGATGCCTCAGGCTAATAGATGAACATTTATCCTTTTCATGGTACATCCTCCCACAGTCAAAAAATGACATTCTCCTGTAATATACTGAAAAAATTACGTCAGTTGTTTTTGTTTTCATTTGTTCTTCAACATCAGTTGAGTCAAAATCAGAATTGAGATGTTATGTTGTTATAGATTTCTGGTAAGGGAAACAGAACCAAGAAAAAAGATAACTGTAAAGACAAACTTCTTTCAAGTAGAGTACTCGAGTAACCTATTGAAGTGTTTCCTAACATGTACATGTGCATTGGATGTACCACTGTTAATGTAAATGCATGTTACATTAATACATTAAATATATAAATGCAAGACTTTTCTTTATAACTGAAAATCTCACCCAACAAAGGACTCAAATATTTGTATGCAAATGATTCTTTTATACAAATGAGCAAGTACATGTATTAAAGAATCGTATATAATTATTTGACCTGCTAATCTATAAGTAACGTAGACCTTAAGCTTTGACAATATCACATTGTTCAGATTGGAAGAGAGGCTAATGTAAGGCCATCTAAAGGTATGTGTTTGCTTTGGCCTGATCTAACTGAGTCACTCAGAAAATGTGTTTTGCGGGAGTTACAGTTTTTAAAAATTCATGCTGTAAGCTATTTTGCCATTCAGAAGAATAAAGTCAGAAAGAAAAGCTAGTTTTTTATGGCACCGTCCTAATTTTTTCAGAAATGGGTACCAGTTAGTCATCAACAAACCCACGCATTTTTTTTTTTCCATTGAAGTTGGCCTGAGATATCTATTACTGTAGCTGTGCAGCCATTGTCCTGCCCAGATCTACTGCTTATTTACCCAGGCGTTCATGTCATATCCTGGGTGACAGGTGATCAACATAGCACCCACAGCTGGCCAGTCCCAGCCCACTGCCACTTGCTCATATGCCCCAGCCTGCAGCAAGCCTTATAACAACAAACCACAGTACAAACATCAAACTGGAGGTGACCATGAAGATTTACCATGCCCCTAACTAAGCTGACAGTTGTTGTTTTTGAAGGAAGTGATATCTGTAAAGCCTGTGCTGAGCTGTGGTGATTAGTCATTTTCTGCCTCCCCATAAGGTGGTTTTGGCACTTTAGGTCAGTTTAGCTAAATGATGTTGACTGAAGATTTACATGCATATACAGTCCTTTCCGTCTTCACAGAATTGCCATATTTTCATACTGTACAAGTGCACATCTGACTTCCACAAAACTATTTGAACAACTTTTCTCTTAAATTGTGACATTCTATGATAAGATACATGCATATGGATACATGTGACCTAAACAAGGTAATTTTTGATCATATTATACAAGTAAAAAAACTTTAAAATAGAAATATTCTGTATTCTGTATGTTGTAATGATATCTTACCATGTGGTTGGAACTTTTTTTTTCAAATTGACAGCAGTGGTAGGTATAGTAGTGTTTGGGGTTGTGTTATCAACACCTGGATAACAGCTGCTGAGGGTCTGTGCTTGAATGTACTGTCATACATGTATGTAAAGTTGTATACACTGTGATCAATGCTCACAGCATGAAAATAGGCCAACACATTGGAAGGAGTTTTAACTTTTAAGAAAATATTAAGGAGAATGTGTATTGCCCTAAAACTACTTGTGAACGACCTAACGATGGCCTTAACTACATGTGAATGACCTAACAATAGCCTTAAACTACATGTGAATGACCTAACAATAGCTTTAAACTACATGTGAATGACCTAACAATGCATTTTTATAGGAAAATGAATGTCTTAAAATCTTACTTTTAGTGATGAAACTTCAACTTTTCCAGTTGAATATCATCATACTTCCTAACTTCAGTACTTTTTTTGATCAATAGAACTTTGCTCTGGATGGCTCTGCCCAGTTTCCTCCCACTAGCTGGCTGCCTTCAAGTAAAATATTCTTGAGTATGGTGTGAAACAGCAATCAAATAAATAATACTCTGAATGAGATTATGGCTTGTTGTTATTCCTACACAATTCCTCAGTTACATGTAACAGACTTATATCCATATAACTGCATGTATATGTACATGTATAAATAAGACGTTTGTTCTGAACATTAGAGCTGTCTTCATTGAGTTGTAGGCGATGCCACATAACATTTTGAAAAGTCCCACGCTGCCCACAGTGTATCATTATGTTACAAGGCAATTATCTGATCACCGGAATGCATTTATCTGACCATTGCAATACAAAGTCCATTTTAAAGCATGCATAGACTTGTCAGAAGCAATATTACATTGTAGGAATGTACATTGTTAAATACATTTAAAGTACAGATTAAATACCTGTATATGACTGACATCTCAATAGACTGGTCGTACAGTAAAGGTGCCTTGTTCTAACTGTTTAATATAAAAGTGTATTGGGAAGAGGGCAGGGAAAGTGTTAAGATTGAGTTCTGATGTGAGACAAAGGAGACAGAAGACTGGATGGGGGGGGGGGGGGCTCATGTTTTAATCATTAGGTTAGGGCCTAGGGGAGATCAAAGTCTCTGCTCCTATGTCTACATGTGCCTTAGCTTACTGTCCTGTCATTTATGAACCCAGCAGGGTCACAAAACAATCAATTCTCAAGGCACCTACCCCAGGGGATTCAAGTTCCTTCATTGAACAGGTATCCCATAACAGCAAACCTCTATTAGAAAGCAGTACCAAGGGTGTTGGATGTAGTTCCTATTAAGTGAAACACCAGATTGAAAGATCTCACTCTGACATACATGTTGGTTAAAGTGGGTATATATTTATGTGCATTGCCATGTTAACAGATGTCATGTGGTTGAAAATTTATGGTCTTCAACTTGTGCATTTAACTTCTTAAAAAGTGATAATACATGTGCATATAAGCACACAGCTTTTGGTCTGTATCTCTAATGTGGGATTTAAATGTGAAATGAATGAAAAAAGTTGTTCATGTAGCACCATCAAGTTTTTCTGTTGATTAAAATATGTACATGGTGCATATGAGAATTACTTCACGTAAGACATTTGCATCAGGCTTCTTAAGGTACCATCACACTTCTATGTACATTGTAAGCTACTGTGCATTAAGAGAACACTGTTACATTTCACTGTGGAAATCAGTTTTCAAAATTCAGTGAAAGCCAGCCATGAGTGCAGAAATTTTACTTTCACTGGCTTAAAAGTCTATATACTTTTAGAAAGTGCGTGTTATCAGGTTTGTAATACAGGTATGGCAACCTATTTGGTCACAATAGGGTATTTGTTCAATATCCTTGGTTACTGCATAAAACACTCGTCAAATAAAAATAAATATTCTTTTGTGTGACCAGAAAAAAAATCATGTCCAAGGTGTTAAGTGAAATTAAATTATGCCTTCAGTTGTTTTATTATTATTTAAAAAAAAAAAAACATCCCCTGAAATCTCACAATGTCCCCTGCAGTCATTCACTTTTCCACAACTAGAAGTATTGTAAAATGATTTTAAAAGAAGATTGTAAAAGAAACATTTTTTTCTGAGAATAACCCAACTGTTAGGCTATAGAAAATATTAAAAATGGCCTTTTATTATGATACTCCTTATCAGTATATCAGCATATTACTGAGCCTTTAACAACATCATTCATGTGTGAAACATTACTGTACGTCATTCTATGAACAGTAGCATGGGAAAACAACTTAGTATTTTAAAAATTCTTCAAATGTGTAAGTGTTATTTATTTTTTACAAAAGAAACCCTTTTATGTTGATGGCCAAGTGTCCTTTGTCACAATGTCGATGTTAATATATTTTTGATCTACCTGCAGTTATCAGAGGTGGCAGTTAGAGAGTAAGCTACATGTACATGTATTTACTGGATTGCAGAACACCTCAAAAGATTCCTCTTTTGACTAAGATTCCTCTTTTGAGTATAAAAATCATTGAAATCACAAGAGATTTTTAATATCTAGCATTCAGCTTAGCATGGGAGTAATGGTGCACATGTACCTCAATTTTGTATTTGGTTGTGAGAAAAACATAGAGAAATCATAAAGACATCGTAATCCAATGTTCATGTGATCCGCAAACACAATGTAAGAAAGGTGTAAGACATGATGGCTAGTGTAAAGAATGCAGTCTGCACATAAGGTATGCTGGAAAATTCCACAGCTACATCTGTTGTTCAAGTTAGATGACGGTGTTGGCTTACCTTGAATTTCTGAAGGTCTTATCTTAAATTTTGGATCTTGTAATTTGATGTAAAATCAGTGGGACAAGCTGCCTTGTATTGCATTGTGCTAGTTTAGGTTTTCAGTTTGAATTAAAAAAAAGGTTCAGTGAGTCTAAATGACAAGTATAGCTATATTACATACAATGATTTATTGTAATACATGTAACATGGTGCATGTAGTTGTATGTACATGTACCCTGATCCCTCAACCTTTTCGCACAGAAAAGAGCAGCTTTGAGTGCAATTTATGCACATTTTTAATTTGCTCTTGGAGATAAAACTACACTCGTTGGATTGGCCATTTTCAGGGCTTCACAAAAAGTACTATTTTATCAGTCATCACAGAATAATGCCTTCAGAAAATGCTTGAATAAATACCTTGCAAACATGTGAAAGGTCGAAAAATTACAGTGTATGAAGCTCAAAGTTACAAATGCTGAAAGCTCAGCCTGATGGTGGCTTCCTCTCAGGTTGTACATGGAAATGTGTGGTAGAAACCTGTGGATGGTTGTGTGTATCTCGGGGCTCTGTAGGGTTTCCTCCCACTATAATGCTGGCAGCTGTCATAAAAGCGAAATTTCCTTGAGTATGGCATAACATTCCAATCAGCTAATCAAAAAAACAAATGCTAAAAAGTTCATGTCAAACTGCATTTTAATATAGGCCTACTGTTAAGATTAACAGGTTATTTACAGGAAGATTATTCAAATGTTTTGACGGATTTTAGCTTGCTATAACTGATCACTGAGATACATTTATCCACAGCAAATTAATGATTTTGATTGGTCATTGATTTCCATGCCAATCTTTAAATTTGGCCTGCAGGTTCACTTTGTGGAACCTCTTTTGAATTTTAGAAACCAGCTGGATCCATGCATAAGATTTGAATATTTAACAATTTCAGTGATTCTGATTTATTGTTGGTTTCCATGCGACAACTATACATCAAAGGTTGTCTGATTGTGATAGAGTTTTGTGTGCAGATTTATTCTATGGTCCCTGAGATCAAGTTCAAAGACCATTTGGAACCATCCATAAGTTTTGCTTATTTAGTCTGTAGTTTAAAAAAATTATGAATTAACCTGTTAACATTACATATGTACATTTATGTTTCAACATGTGACTAGATAATAAACTTACAATTTTTCAATTTTAATAAGTGCTGCCGCAGCTCACAAAAAGTATAAGCTAAGAATTGTCAATACTTCATTTGTATTGAGACCACATATAGATTTGTGCCTTTATTGGTTGATTGTGGTGAGTTACTCTTGTCAGGGCTGTGTACTGATATGAAGAATTAATGAAAAACGCATGGCATGGCAGAAAGCTATCACACTAAGTACACCTGACAGGTAAAGCTAATATTTACCTGTTTAACAGCTTTGCCAGTCTAGGCATGCTGTAAGTGCCCTGTTTATTGGCATAGTAATAAGGCTGATATCCCAATTCCAGCGTGCCAAGATTTCATTTCCTTCTTGAAGGAGCTTTTGAGAATTTGTTCTTCCGTTGAGTTTAACAGTAATGATCTTTATCAATGAGATGTGTTCTTGTGCACCAACTGTAGTTAATCGTGAACTTTTTACCTGCCAAAACATTAGTGCTAGTATTGTAATACAGTATCTCAGGTGAAAGCCAGTCTGTCGGTGATGTATAGAATAAAGACCATATCTGTGAACAGATTTTCATTCATTTCTTAATCCAGGGTAAACTTCCCTTAGTGATTTCTAGCTGGATAGGCTATTATGGCTTTTCTTTGAAGTCTGAGGATTTTAAATGATAGTTTGACAAACCTAGAATGATAAAGTTTATAATAAATTCCTGCATGGACTTGCAAATCTGATTGGATAAATCAGAATGCATTAGTCAGTTAAAGGCAGGGTTAAGATGCTTTTCATACAGTCATCAGACTCACAAGGCATGAGTTCAATACCAGGAGTACATTTCCCTCTGAGAACATTTTGGGTGGTCTTACATGAATGAAGGTCATCGATGATTACTTGTATTCAGGTGAAAATCTGTACATTACATGTGGGATTTTTTGTTAGTTACTTGGTATGTGATAGAATAGTCTTGAGTATGTCCTTTAACATCAATGAATAAAAGCAATAAGCAGTTTTCTAGTAGTTTAGTGACACATTATTCATAACCTTGACACATGGCAACATACATACAAGAATGTGTAATGTTGATATTCCACCTTAAAATATGTAAGACATGTATATATAGACATGTATATATAGGTTAATGACTTTTCAAAAGAAAGCTCACTCTCTCTTTCTCTCTCTCACACACACACACACACACACACAAACCCACCTAGACAAACAGAAATACACTCACAGTGAACAGAAATAAAACAGTACATGTCCTTTCCTGAAAGACTTTCTACAGGTGCAAACAGAAAAGAAAAACAATTATTTTATGTGTAAGATGTGTTTGTTCTGTTTTGTGAATATGATTGCATTATGCCAGAATATCATACAGGCAACCTGGGCCCCCATATAATGTAGAGCAGAGTTGTTGTTGTTGGGTATGTATGTCTCAGTCAAACAAATTCCCCATGCCCCTGGACAAGGGTCAATATTGGTGTGTTTGGGAGTCCGGCCCTCGCATACATGCTGCTGAGTGGATTTTGCATCCCTGTGCCCTATTTTATGTTCATGAGAGTTGAATGGTAGGAATTGTGTTGGAAAGAATTTTGTCTGCTCCATAATGCTGTTGTCAAACTGTGAGCTATCTTGTTATCCTGGTAAAACCATATCTGTGGGGTGAGCTCCAAAGTTTGTCCGCAGTTTGAGTGTGTCGTGTAAATTAAAGTC
The DNA here is from genome assembly GCF_032854445.1 of Liolophura sinensis. NCBI lineage: Eukaryota > Metazoa > Mollusca > Polyplacophora > Chitonida > Chitonidae > Liolophura > Liolophura sinensis. Next base: position 66,685,526 of record NC_088300.1, read on the forward strand.
TGCAGGCCTGTGTGGAGACGTTTAGCCAATATCATGACAAATCTCTCGCTCTACTTTTGCAGGACGTGCTGCAACAGCTGATAGTGACGAAGATGCCTAATATCCAGGTGATTTGCCGGGAGCCTGATAAAGGTATGTGATGACAAAGGCAGTTGTACGTGATTCTCTCATCATTTCTCACATTTAGCCCTGACGAATTGAAATCACATGACACCTGTACCCAGAATTTCATCATAATACACTTACACTCAGAATTTCATGGCAATACACGTGCCCGCAATTCCACTTTAAGTGTAATATGCTTGCATGCACTTGTGTACAGAATTACCTTGCAATAGACATATCATGTGCCTAGAATCTCATTCTAATACACTGTGTACAGAGTGTCATGGCAGTACACTTGCGTGTTGAGTTTCATGGCAGTACACATATGTGCACAGAATTTTGTTGTAGTACACTTCTACTCAGAATTTCACAGCAGTACCATTGCACTCATAATTTTCAGTGATGATCATATATTCTTGTATGTTAGTGTGAGTATATGCTCTGTGTATCTTGATGATTATAAGAGCAAAATATCATGTGCTTATCAGTTTGATTTAAGCATTATTTTATGCTCCTCCTGTTCAACTTACTGTCAGATTACTCAGGTATCAGAGATAGTCATTTTGTTCTTACAAAATACATGAGTCTAACACATACATAAATCCATCAATCCAAGCACCAGACAATCCATGCACCAGACAGCCCATGCACCAGACAATCCAAGCATCGGACAATCCAATCACCAGACAATCCATGCACCAGACAATGCATGCACCAGACAATCGACATGTTCTTTTTATTTTCAACCTACATGTACAAGCCCTGCATACAGCAATCTCTAACAGTGCCAGTGTCCTGAAGCCATGGGATAATGGAGATAGCATCAAAATACTTAACCCAGATAATGATAGCCAGATGCAGTACTAATGCATAAATTAAGATTTCTGTGAGATGTTTTTTGAAAGCTCACATTGTGAACTTTTCCTTAGATAAGCTGAAACAAAAATTGCAAAATTGAAATCCAACACTCTAGTCTTGTCTAACCTCAGTTTGTTCAATATATTCATGTAATTAAATTCTTTAAAAGCTAAAGAACTATGCAAGTAACAAATGTATGATCTGAAAACCTAATTAAATGATATACATATGTATATATAGTTTTTAGTTCTGACTCATGACCTTTGTTACATGATTCTTACAAAGGTTTGCGGACACTCCAAAGCAGACAGCAGAAACATGTAGCAAGCCTTGATATCTTATGTGGGGTTTTTCTTTTTCAGTATTGTTGAAAATAAAATGTGTTCATCTACGTGTATGTGTTAAAGATACGAGAAAATCATGTGTACTGATGTTTTGTGGAAAGATAATTGTAGTTCTGGGTCAGTTTTAGGTTAAATTCTGCCTAATTTTCTTAATTAGGATCATAAAATAAATAGTGCTGAAACTGACACCAGACCTTAATAACATTGAAAATAATAGCAGAACAATATTCTGTGCATGTATGCAATTAGTTCAAAACATTTGCTTTCGTGATCAGCTTCTGGTTGTATTCTCCTATTATATTTGCATGAAATTGACCTGATGCACCTAGACAGATAGCAGACGGCCTTTGATGTATCAACGTAGGTGGTCATCCCTGCTCTGCTCTAGGAAACAAACACAATCCGAGCATGTGGCGTGAATCAGCTCAGTGATGAGACTAGCTAACATTGACAGCTCTAAGCGTCTCATTGTTTTAAGAGCTCTCTTATGCTGACTCAGGCATCACCTGTAAGCTGTTAGGACAGACACAGGTGTGTTGACGATACTTACCTGTCTTCTCACCTGAGTGTGACCTCAATCGTGTCGGAAAATACCTGACTTATCTGCACTGTTATAAGGTGTGCGTTACATGTACATACTAGTACAGCTCGGTGTGGATGCTTTGGAGGGGCATTTTGCAAGTCCATGACATAACACATGCGTTACATGTAAAAAAAAACACGTTAAAGAAAGATAGGAGATATGCTATATATTAAAATGCTACATATTAAAATGATCCACAGCTGCATGTAGTTAATATTTAATGTCGATATTGAAATAAACAGATGTTTCATAACATTGGGACACATGATGAAGGAAACAATATGCGAATAAGTTTTTAGTTGTAATGTAATCAAAATCTTGGAAACTGACTGACTAGTGGAAAAAACAGACCACCAGTCATCAGCCACTTCCCTAAAACTTTGTTCAACTTTTTTACGGGGTAGATGACGTTCTCCTAAGTTATGTCATTTAAGGCAATGTGATGTGCATAATAAGAAAAGAAAAACTGAGTTAAGAAATTGTTAATAATGTGGACTGGCAACTGTTAATATTATCCAGACATTTATTAGAGATTTGATCAAATTCTACATGTATCACCATTCAGGTGTCTTTACAATTTAGCCCACAATTGACAGCAGCATTATTTTATGACAAAGTGTGATTGATTTATTTCTTTGACACTTGCACTGTCTTTTGATGCAAATTAATGTTCCCTGTTTTGGCTGACATTGCAACATTTTTGTTTAGGAACTGAATCCATAATCAGACTATTTTTGCTCTCAGTATAACATTGCACTGATACTAATTAAAATGCTAGCATGCCATGTCCCTTTCAACTTTTCTTCATTTAGCACATTACATTCTTCCAGATATACATGTATGACCTAAAAATACATGTATGAGGCAAATAAATATTGTAAAATGTTATCTTTTGTGCTGAAATTTATATATTTCCAGTAAGATATCATTCAGGCTGCCAAAACGCCATTCGAGTATAGTGAACAACTTAGACATAGTCTTGGGCAAAGTTCTTTATCATTTACCATATTAATTAATATTACCTTCCCTGACCTAGTTACATATACATGTAGGTATTTCCAAATTTATACATTTGACCATTATTGTTTTTTTTGTTTTTTTTTTTTCAATTGTTAATCATTAATCAAGGCCTATCTCATGGGGATAGAACTTGCTGTGAGTTAAGGAGACAGGGAGTCCTTGGGGTTGTGTTATCTTATGCCTAAACCCTGTGCCCAATACCCTCTTTGTTAGACATGTAAGGAGGGTGTGGAAGAACACACAATGGTGAAAACTTCCTCGACAGTGTTATTTTCTGCATGCCTGCTCCGTCAATGAAAACACAGCTTGACATCTACATTCCAGAGGTTCACCCTCTACACACTGGATCTCAGTCATAGAAAGTTCCATTCATGGCTAGCTCCGTCATATTATGTCATAAGAGAGTTCATTTGGAGGAAGCAGACAGCAACTGTTGCGACGTCTGTTTCATGCTTTCCTGATATCATGTTTTTGACAGTTTTACTCTGAGGTGTTTGTGATGAAGTGAATGATTAGGGAATTTCCTACCTTCCATGTTGCTGGTGGTACGTCGTAACAAGAAGTTGTTGTTGTTGGTGGTGATTAGAACATGTATATACATAACTGAGCAATATCGGACAGACGAAAACAACTGATGCTGTTGTCTCAATTGGTATTCATGGAAATATAATATCAAGCTATTCTGTGATGCTTCTATCCTAGTCTTTGCATGCCATATTGCAGGCAATGTATGCTTTTCCAACTTAGTTGAGACATCAGACAATTTTATGTACAACCTGAGAAGTGTTAATTACAGTGCTTTTGTATTAAACTGAGAACTTCTTGATGGTGGATTTTTTTTTTTTTCAGCTGGTGAACTATGTGATTATTTGTTGATAATTCTGACATTTGTGATAAAACTGAAACGATATGGTGCAGTAAACCATTTGTTTGAACTATGTTTCACAGACTCACTGTCATGTTTTCTCTCCATAGATTCCAGTTTTGAGGAGTTGAAGAAAGTCATCTTGCTTATCCTGGGATGTGCTGTACAGTGTGAGAACAAGGAGATATTCATAGAGAACATCAAATCACTGGATGTAGACGTACAGCATGCTATTGTTGAACACATCAAAGAGGTAAGGGTGTTAATTTCTGTTTACATGATTAGCTTGTATATTTAAAAAAAAACAAAAAGATTTAACATTTTACTTACAGGTTATTCTGAAAGCATCAACTGATCTCCTGAACTCTTGTGCCTGGACATTGCATCTAATGAGAAGAACAACAAATGAGTTAATGAATCAAATTTTTGAAAAGACAGGACGTTTTAGTAATACTCATTATTTGGTTAAATACTTTCTGAAATAATTGCCATTGACAATCTCATCTCAAAATCTGTCTGATGTCATCCTATCTTTGGAAACATGAATCTCTTTGCAAGTGTGTATTTTTTAGAATGGAAATGAATCTAGCTATACGACTGTCAAAATCATGTTTATAATGGTATATACCTTTTCTGTTGTTCAGGTAACTGATGACAGCCAGACGATCCTGCACATTGACCCGCCAGACCAGCTAGAAGTGTATGTGGAGAAGATGTTCTCACACATCACACGTCTCATCAAGGAGAGAGATGATTACTCCGAGGTAGGCACAGAACATATGCTGGAGCGCAGAACTGTTTTACTTTTAAAACCATTCCATTTCAAGCTGTGCAAAGACCCAGGATTCTCCCACCTATGCGGTCGCTCTTGCTGGCTTCCTCTTAAGCTGTATGTGGGAAGTTCTGTCAGCAACCTGCACATTGTCGTGGGTATCCTCCTGGGATCTGCCCAGTTTCCTCCCTGCATAATGACAGCCAATGTCATATAAGTGAAATATTTTTGAGTTTGGTCTAAAGCACCAATCAAATAAATAAATGGATAATTAAACTGTGGAATAATCTGTTGTCTCAGCAACTGAGTTGATTAGATTGCACACCCATGGTCATATACACCTTTTTAATATGGGCAGTCTCATTTTGGTAGCCTAATTTGGGCTAAAATATTTTCAATTATTAAGAAGCCACGCTTAATGCCATGTACACCAAATTATTAAGAAGCCACGCTTAATGCCATGTACACCAAATTATTATGTCAGAATTACTTATATTTACCTATAATATTTGTACTGTCAGTGCACATGAATAAAGGGATCTTTTTTGAATATTAAATTTGTCAGGCAATATTCAAGTTGGGCTTTTGTAGAGTATGCTAGGCGTGAAAATGTCCATGTATTTTTGCAAAAGAGCAATACCTGTACATGTACATTTACAAGCTTTGGACGAAAGTCATAATAAGGCCAGAACCCTAAACCAAATGGGTCATCACTGGCTCACATAGTTAAAATGTTGATTATATGTGGCTGTCAGGACCGTGACCATTGAAGATGTATAATCCAGGGTTTGGTGCTTCTGATATACAGTGTAGCTTTTCATGAGTTATGAGGTTTGACAGGAATTTTATTCAAATTTTTCTCTGCAGGTAATAGGTGACTTAGTACAGGAAAGAGACTATTACCAATCCCAGGCAGAAGGGCAGACAACTCCTGTGGTCAACACTAGTCCAGAAAAACATCATCTTGCTGTGGAGCTGGCAGAGATGAAGGCCAAACTGAGGCGTGCCAGGCAGGAACTGTGAGTTTACACGATCACTTTCCTTGTTTCTTGCTCATTATTATTCTAAAATGTAAAAGTAAAAAATATGGATAGTTTTACGGTAATATCACATTTTTGATTCAAATATATTGTGCGGACAGTTTTTTTTTTAGCAGAATTACATGGAAATTTTCTTCTTCTTGATCAAATTTTGTATGCATTCTGTCTGATTGTTTATGTGATAATTATTTAAATGTTTTGTTTAACAGCGATTACCAAAATACAGTTATATATATATCAAGTTCTATAATCTTTCATTCTCTGTGAAAAGACCAACAATAAAGTTATTTTCTTTTCTTCAATCTTACTGATACTCAGTATATTATATTTCAGAGAAGAAAAGTCTGAGCAGCTATCAGATCTAAAGGAAGAACTTCAGTCTAATAAAGATGTCATTAATAAATTAAGATCTGAGGTAAAATATATATGATTTCGCCCACAGTTGTTATATACACACAATGCGTAGAATGTATCAAGCAGAATTAACAGTTTGATCAGCTGCATGAGTCAGCATAAAGATAGAAGTAAATTTGCATATACATTGAATTGGCTTTACAGTTGTAGCCACTGTGTGTTGACATTGAATTGATCATAACTGAACTCCAGTACAGGCCTAAAGTTCAAGATGATAAACTAACACTAATGATATAAATGAAACAAAGGTGAAATAAAGTCCTTGGCCATTTCCATAACCATTTTAGGGTTAAGATCGATTTCCACCAGACTCAACAAAAAGTTACAACTACGAATAGAGAATGTGTGATTTTACAGTTTATACTATTTCCATGTGCCGTTTTATGCGAAGGTCTTCCAGCAACCTGCAAATGGTCGTGGGTTTCCCCTGGACTCTGCTTTGTTTCCTTCCATCATAATGCTGGCCGCTGTCTTATACGTGAATTGCTCTTGAGTACCATATGGCATAAAACACCTATGAAATAATACAAATAAATAAACAGATATTTCCACTAGATGCAGTGTCAATGGAAGCGTCCTATTTGAAAGGTTCCTATGATATGTAGTTGTGATCAGTGTGTCCTCAGATTTCCCTGAGTAATCCCCAAACGTCACTTGATGATAGAAGATTATGATGAGCCTTCAGTCGTTTCTGATCACTTCTTGTTTCCGTCCTTAGAATTTGGACTTAACCCAAGATGCAAGAGCTGCCCGCACATACAGAGATGAACTGGACGTGTACAAAGAAAAGGTGAGAAAACTTTTATCAAGTAACTGTAGATTTTTAAACCTAGTAATGGACTGTGTGTGTTATTACAGTCATTGCAGCTTGGCAATACAGAGCACAGTGGCTGTATTGGTTGAGTTGAAAGTCGTATTGGCCAAGGCCACAGAGTACAGCAGTGGAGATGCATCATGGGGAGTCTGATGCCACAAATAAGGATAGCAAATGATGCCCATTTACTCTAAATGAACAATAGAGTGAATCAATTTTAAAACCAATAAACTGTAGCAGAAATGTAGTGCTCTCAACTTGGATCATTGAATAAAAGATCTGTTAATATAATATTACTGTGTTTGGGTTGGCTTCACAAAAAGCCTAGAATAATACACTTAGAATATGTTTGAATAAACTTCTTGCAAACATGTGAATGTTTGAGCAATTACAGTACGTGTATTAGCAACCCTTGTGTCAATAACGAGGCAAAAAGAATACAGTTGATTAATAAACATATGCTATGTTTATAAAGTCTTGTTTTGTTCATCACTATACACTATTCTGTGTATTGTAAGATTCTTACTGTCATTACACCAGTATGGTTTTCAGAGAGAGCAAGTTTGAGGTGGCAAAAAGTTTTAACCATCCATTTGGGAAGCTGCAGTCATTTAAACCAGAATATGTTGTACTTTCCAATCTACGTGGTAAAATTCAGTTCTTCTTCACTATTGATGTTACCTCTGCGACCTGTTTTTAGCATTATTAGTGTATTGTGGGTGGGGAAGGGCGGGGGCGGTGGTATCTGTGTCAGGGTCCGAGTGATCTTTTTTATTTGGGTCAGTTGAGTAAGGTTTTAGGTTTCGCTTTGCTAGTCTCACAGTTTTGACATCACTGTTCCCAAACTTGGTGGGTTGGAGGGGGGGGGGGGGGGGGGGGGGGGGGTGGTGAACATAATTTGGACATTTACTCATTTTGATTTTAAATTAGGCATGTTTGTATTTTTATTCAAATTGTCAGGTTTTGAACTGGTGGGAATGATGCACAGGATTTGGGGATACACTCATTTTAAATAATTAGGGACTTTTGCTGCATTTTTAGTTCGCCGTTATGAAGTAAGCTTTGTTGTTTGGGTCAGCTGTTGTGAAAGTTTTGCACAATATGTTCATGAAACTTTTTGGGCTTGATAAACATGCTTTTAAGATGATGACATTTTACTTAATTTTTCTGTTTTGGTAGAAACTAACATGTTGTGGACTTGCTGTTTTCACATTTACTTCACAGGTGTATATATAGCCCCAGAGTAAGATTTTATGTTTGGGTCAGCTGTTGTCAGTTTTTAACATATCTTCATGAAACTTATGCTGCCATTTGAACTGAAGCCATTACCGGCAAGATGTCAGTTTTCTCATAACCTTTGTTTTATGTTTCAGGTTTTTACCATAACATTAAAAATGTCCATATACCTTTTTTAACAAGGATGTTTGAATGAAGACAATTTTATTCTATCAGGATTATTTATATGTGGGTGTTTTTGTGTTTGCTCTTTAAATGAAGTGCTCCCATACCATTTGAACTTCATTGGAAAAAGTTAATTTGCCAGCCTTAGTCTTGGTCATGTTGATGATTGATGTTTAACCTTTGTTTGTGTGTTTGTTGATCAGGCAAGCAAAGTGGACAAATATGAAGCAGAAATTGTCAAATACAAGGAGAAGTTGGACCAGTTGGAGTTCTTCAAAAGCAGAGTGGAGGTAAGAATGTTACGTGGCACAGATGAGTAACAGTTGCATTAATAGCTTGTCAATATTTAGTCAAGGGAAATATTGCCAAGAAGGGAAATTTGTTTAAATAAATGAAGTAGTTGACTTGAACTTACTCCAAGAATAGATTTCCATAGAATAAATACACATATATAAATGAAGGCAGAATGTCATTGAACAATAGATTTTTAGTAGGAAAAAAAAAGACACAAAATAGAACTAAACATAGAAATATATTGACAGAAGCTTTTTTTGGATGATTTATTGTAATAGTGCTGTTATGAATGAACTGGGAAAGACGGTTTGTTGTAGCATTCTTCAGTCTTTGGTCTTGTCGGCCATTATACAGCTGTCAACTTGTTCACTTTAATCCCTCTTCTCAGTTTTTTGCGCTGTCAAAACTGTGTGAGGTGTAAGGAGTAAAAAAAAATGTCTTTTTTATGTGTATGAAAATTTACCTTTTGATCCTGGAATTTATGATAAAGCTAAAATTATATATTTGTATAGTCAACAAGCTGGGTATGTGTTGGAATAATAGTATATTGTTCTCAGGCATTTTCTCATTGCGAGTCTACTGAAAGCACATACTGATTACAGAATGTGAGAGAATAAATTATCGAATATGATGTATAATGCTGTATTGTGTAATTTTAATGGAGCTTATATCACAAAACTGCATTATGACTATTCTGGGTAACTTGATTTATCAGGAAAAATGATAAACATTCTTTTCTTTCATTAAAAGTGGCTCATTTTTTTTTTCGTAAATGTTTTAAAGAATTAATGTAAGATCTACTGTTATAAAATTATATAATGTAAATTATAATGTGGCACAGGTAATCTTTTTCATATTCCAAACCAGACCTCATTTAAACACATGGATTAGTGTCTGAGGATAAAATGTATGATTTATTTTTGGCAGTTTAAAAAACAAAAGGAAACATTGCTGCTGAGGTTAGTTAAAAAATTAAGTGTGCTTTTTTTTGGGGGGGGGGGGGGGGGGCTAGGGATGTGAATCAATGTTAATCCAGAAATTACACATAAATGTATGAATGTTTGTGGTTAGAAAAATTCACACGTAACCAGGGAAGTTGTGTTAAAGTAGAAAATCAACTTGTCATACGGCTCGTTTTATGTTAACACTCAACCTATATTTAAACATGCTGTCATACTGGATAAAAGTGACAAAAAATATATACAGTATACATAGCTAGAATATTCTTCATCCATACTTCAGACAACCGTGTCTTGATGATGGTGTAGGAGAATTCATCTTTTAGGATTTAAGTTTGAAAAAAAAAAATGCTTTGCAGCATGGAAGCTTTTTATGTCAAACCAAATGTATTTATGCTTTAAAAGAAAAGATATCCTAGACGGAGGCATTCTTTTGAAAACCAGTGTGTTGTACAAGAGGAAATATCCCTCGGTCTGTAAAGCTGTCACTGATGTTTTATTTTATGACTTTCTGTGTGTAGGACTTGAGAGCAGACAATGCCATACTGGTGGACACGAAGACCATGCTAGCAGAACAGCTAGAGAACAGCCACAAGAGAGTTGAGACGGTCATCGAACTGGAGAATGAGTTGTTGAGATACAGACAACAACTGGAACACGTGTCAGCGGTAATGTGGTTACCTTTTCGTTATGAAATTTGTTGTGTTCCTTTCATGCAGGAGTTAAATCCTGTCTCTTTTGGACTGTACAACTACATCACACCATAACACAGTTTGAGAGGAATGGATGAAGTTTCAGCCCAAAAAGAAAATTGTATGTATTATCCCAGAAAAGGCTTTTCAATACTTCAGATTAATCTGGCTAAAAAAATTGGATTTAATCCTTGTTGATATACGCTCATTGCCTAAAAGGTTTATCTCGCGCGAGAGAATAAATATAGATGTGATTGTAAGCTGGGCTATTTATCATTTTTTACACAAGCAAACTAGTAATATTTTGAATACAGTTTAATCAGATAGTTTTATTTTGGGTGAAAAAACTGAATTTGAATCCTGACTGTTCAGTTACATCTAGATTTGATGTTGATTTCAGGAACGTGATTCAGATAGGGCACGTATTCAGGAGCTCACAGAGGAAATTGCTCGCTTGGAATTTGCCAAGAAAAACAGTATGAATGAAAGTGCTACATTGGAACAAGAACTAGAAGAAGCTAGGAAACAAGTTGGAGGTAAGATAGGAAATGTGATTTTATGTGGTTATGTTATCTAAGGTACTGTATAAAAGAAATCTCTTAAAAATAATAAAAAAATACTGGTACCCTGTGATTGGTATTTGCCAGATTGTGTCCAGTTTCCTCCACCCATAAACCTGACTACCATCTTGGTTTCCATCACCCATAAACCTGACCACCATCTTGGTTTCCATTACTCATAAACCTGACTACCGTTTCGGTTTCCACCATCCATAAACATGACTACTGTCTTGGTTTCTGTAAACCGGACTACCATCTTGGTTTCCACTATCCATAAACCTGACTACTGTCTTGGTTTCCACTATCCATAAACCTGACTACCATCTTGGTTTCTTCCACCCATAAACCTGACCACGGTCATATCAGTGAAATATTCACAAGTTTAGTGTAAAATAGAGATCAAGTAAATTAATACTTGTTAGCCACTTTATGGGTCTAGATATTCCATCATCCCTGTGCTTTCCCAGTATTCCCTGAAGGTAGCTCTGCTGTTTTGGTTTTATATGCCCTCGTCAACAGGTGGAGCATATTATGTTATAGCGATTTTGTCCGTCTGTCCGTCCATTCATATTCATGTCCGGGCTATGACTACAACAGATTTCAACTTAAGAGTTTTAATTTTTGGTGGATACATAGATACACAGAGGACGATGTGTCACGACTTACACTTGTCAATTATTGCAGTTTGCCATGGTAACTGGGTAGCTGTTTTCCTTATGTACAGAGTATAAAAAGAAATGATTTTGTGTACAGGATACAAACCCAGCTGCATAACGTTTTCATTTGTAGTGGACACATCAGTCCACTTGTGCAGTTGTCATGGTAACCACATACCTATCATCAACATCGATGAATATTCCCTTCAGGGGTTATGCTCACCTCAATGCTGCTGGTATTCTTTTATACATTTTAAACAAATGCATTTCTTGGGGCGTATGTTGTATAATTGAACTCTTGTTTTTAAAGGTAAAGGTGGAACATTATCTGACCAAATGCAGGAGACAGCAAATTCCAGGATTTTACGTCTGGAGTTAGAGAACCAACGCCTGCTGCAGAAAGTCGAGGAAATGAGAGAAAAGAGTCTGATAGAAAACAGTACTGTTCATTTGGAGCTAGAGAGAGAGAATCAGCGATTGGCCAAAAAGGTGGAGAAGCTGCAGGAGGCTTCTTCCACCATGACTCAGCAAGTTTTAGAATTTGAATCTAAGGAAAGAGGCTTGACAGTAGAGAAGGAAGATCTGCTGCAGACTATAGAAACTGTGAAGGAAAATGCTGAGAGGCAAGTGAAGGAATTAGAGCAGGAAAATATGCATTTAAATGATACTCTCCAAACGTTGAGAGAAAGGACAGAAAAAAACTAATGATCTGCGTATTAAGGAGGTCGAAAAAGAAAATAAAAGACTGCATGAAAACGTGAGCGCTTTAACGAGTCAGATTTCTAAGCTTGACTTTGAGAACAGACAGTTGAGTAAAGGGAATGAGCGCTTGAAAGAAAGCTCCAACAAAATTGCAGTGATGGAGCAGGAAATCGATAGCCTTGAGAAGGAAAATTCTGAACTTTATCAGGAGGCTGCAACGTTGCGGTTGACGTGTGAAAAATACAAGAACTTGGAAGAGGAGAACTGTGATTTGGACCTGGAGAACAGGAAATTGTGTAAAACTGTGGAATCTTTACAGGTTCTAGTGAATAAAAAGGAAAGCCTAGAGCAGGACAATATTAATTTAACTGTTGAAAATCAAAGATTAACAAGGACGTTGGAAACATTCAAAAATAGCTCTTCAACAACTGTTAGTGAACTGGAAGCAGAAAAAGAAGAGCTTAATAAGGAACTTCAACATGTGAAAAAAATGTTGAAACCCAGAAGATTGAGAGAGCTAAATATGAACAAATGGAGATTGATCTTCTGGATATCGATGGTGAAAATCAGAAAGTAAACAAGTCTTAGAATCTACAACACGAAGAGTTCAACAGCTCGAACAGGATAATAATGATTTAGAGGTGGAAAATGAGAAGCTCCAGAAAACCTTAGACAATTTGAAAACTTCTGTGAAAAACTAGAAGACGTTGAACGCGACAAGTCCGAGTGGAGTCTGAAAGTATATAATTTGTCCAAAGAAAAGACATTTTTAGAGAAAGAGAACAAGAAGATGAAGCATTCTCTTGATGTGAAGGAGACAGCCATTGATGAGGCTCAGGCAAAGCTAATGTCCCATGGACAGGGAGATGAAGGCTTTGCGGAAGTCATTGGAACAGAGTAAAGATGTCAGTTCTCGTATCAAAGAGCTGGAGAAGGAAAAGCGTGACATTTTCCAGCAGTTGTCAGTGGAAAAGAAAACAGTGGCCTCACTAAGAGAGGTATGATGATACGTTTATTTTATATTTTATTCAGTATGGTTGAGCATTGCTCCTTGACAGCTCCAAAACATTTTTACCATGAATGACGCTTAATGGGCATCCGCAAGATGGACTGTTTAAGTTGTAAAGACTTTGTGTGATATAAGATGTGTTAAATGATAAGGATAAAGATAATCTGGTCTGTTTTTCCAAACTTGCAAGACATCAGAACCAATTTTGGAAGACTGTGTGAATATGATAAATTTTGTTCCAACTTTTTCACAAGAAAACGCCAGTTCACCCCATGTAGCCACAAATGCCATTGCACTAATGGTTTTGACATGATGTAATCAGGGAAATTGCCTTACTTACATGTTGGCTTATGACTAAAGATTCTAGTTTCTCTTTGAATTGCAAAATGGCCTTAGGCTAAGACAGAGATTTATTACCTGCTTATCGGTTGAAAGAGAGAAATCTTCTGGTTCCATGTGTTAAGCTAATCATGGTTCAACTTCTATATATTCTCTTGATCCTAAATTCAGAAAAGAAAAAAAATTTTCATTAGTTCGTTCCCATTATCTGTTAGTTGGGGAGCTGGCTTTAGTGGTAAAGACGCTTGTCTTTCAACATGACATTAGTTTCAGTTTCAGTCTCAGCCTCAGACAGGAAACCATATAAATTTCCCGCCAGCACAGCTCTTGAGGCGATGGTTCCCATAAATAATCTACAGCGCTCCTCTGGCCATTTAGGTGGTGTTACATGAAGTTCATTGGTGAAAAACTCTTGACTACTTCATTAAACCCTAATCAAATAAATAGTTACGCCAGCCTGATTCACTAATACCTTTGATCAATATGAAGTCAATTCAAGTACAACAGTTTGTCAGTAGAACCTGATGATTGACATTTGCCATTGACCGCCATGTTTATGTTGATAGGACCTGTTTAATGAGAAGTTACGCACACAGCAGCTGAGTAATGACCTTGAGAGGTTACACCAAGAGCTGGAACACATCGGGATTAACAGAGACAAGCTGACCTTGGCCCAGACATCTCAGGAAGACAAGTATGTACTGATTTCTGCTGATTATAAAACTGTATCAACCATTCCAAACATTTTTTATCAGTTTTGGATCTGTGTTGCTGTTAAGGAGATTGTGATGATAAATCTAAGCTAATAGAGCTTTCTGGATTGTCAGTCAAGAGACACATTTTGCCAATTTTAATTTTTGGAAATATGTGTATGTCGATCAGATGTTCAGTCATTTTGGGATGCCACATTTGCTTTCACTGAATGAACGGAATAAAAAATAATGTTATAAGAAGAGATGGGTGAGATATTCAGGATGTGGGACAGATCCATTGATTTAAAGTGGTTTAACTTAAAGGGCTGATATGACAGGGGCCTCCCTCGGCCAAGGCAGTTAGCACACCAGCATGGCACAATGACCCAGGGGCCTCTTAACAACGCAGTCTCTGTAAATTCAAGTTCATCTCATAGTGGATTCCTCTCCGGCCGTACATGGGAAGGTCTACCAGCAACCTGCAGATGGTTTCCTCCGAGCTTTGTCCAGTTTCCTCCCACCATGATGATGGCTGCCGTCGTATAAGTGAAATATTCTTGAGTACAGCATAAAACACCTATCAAGTGATTAAAAAAATATTTTGAGACAAGATGAGTGCAGCTCAGCTTTAAAATACAGTTTTCCTGGGAATAGTATTAAAAATTGTTATGTGATTTTTGGGCAGAAGACAAATTAACAGTTAAAAGTACATGTTATATTGTTGCCGGATTGTAAAGATTGTCAGGTGTGTGAAAAACATGAATGCTCCTTCAAAAAATAGTGTTATTACTCCTACAGTCGATACAAAGCTTTAGAGAGTATGATGGAGGAAACGTTGACCAAGAATATGCAGATCAAAGAAGAGAAAATCCATGCATTAGAGAGCAGGTTAGAACAAGTTTTTATTTTAAATGTGTCATTTGTACTTTAGAGGCATTTGATTGTTACAAAAGACTATTATTTCATGATTTAATTGGATGCTTTTTGTATTTACATGATTAGAGGATAAGTTCAAAAGTTGTCAGTGTCCACTATTATGAATTTTGATAAGGAAATGTTGTAATAAATGCTGTGGTAGAAGAGTTATATCTTTTGTTCAGAAATATTACTAACTTAAGCTGTGTTTACATGATACATTTTTATCAAAATCATGATGTTTGAACTGTTTTACTTGAAAAGTATGACAAAATTGCACTTGTCTGATTTTCATTCAACTAATTGCAAATCACACTGTGTGAATACAGCTGTATTCAGAATGCAGCCTCATAAGTCAATCTGAGAGCTTTTGTAGTGCCTTTCTATTGGTGTATATTTTGTTGGAATTGTTCCTTTTCCAGGCTTGAGGAATCTAAGAGCCGTAACATAAAGCTTCAGGATGAGTTCCGTCTGGTGATGCGGGAATGTGAGTCTTTGAAGCAGAGGTATGAGGAGGAGAGTCTGGCAAAGACTGGAGACAGGTAGGTACTTCAACAAGATTTATGCTGAATTACCTCCCCTGGCACAATTCAAAAATTTGTTTCAGCTGCGTGTAAATAGAAATAAATTATTAGTATATGGATGTTGACAAATGATCTAAGTACATGTAGACACTATAACTAAAAAAGGGCAATGATTCTGAGAAATTGATGAAAATGAGATACATATTTCAAAACTGATCTCCACTACATATTGTTGTTTTAGAGTCAGTGGCAAGCATAGGATTCACCTTGCCTATGTACATACATGTATACCACTGTATATACACACCCTCATACATGTAATGAAACATAAATGTACATTCACCTACACATAGGTGAATTCATACATTGATATACCCAGGTTACTTTGACATTAGCCTTGTGCCTTCCTGGGACCTTTGACTGGCCGGAATAGCACATTTGGCAGAGCGTCCTCTTCAGGAACGGTAGATCCAGGATCAATCCTGGGTCGAGTCACACCTAAGACTTTAAAAGAGGAAGTTGTAACTTCCACGCTTGGCGTTCAGCATGAAGGGGATAGTGCAACGACTGATTGATCTGTATCAGTATAATGGCATGGGCGAGGCGGCTTACTTGCCTTCGGTAAGTCGTCTCAGTGAAGCAGCACTAGATAAAAGAGTGGTGGAAATCCGTCCTGCTACAAAGAGGCACATTACTTACACCCTAAGGATTCCTTCGTCATATGACTGAAAAATTGTTGAGTAAGACGTTAAACCCCAAGCACTCACTCACTCACTCACTCCAGGGACCTTTGACAACATATCCTAGCAAACTTAAGGTACTTAAACAATCCAGAAGCTAAATGTGATACATAAGCCCTACTGCAAATAAATTTCATTCGTTTTACATTATATATTTTCAGCCATGGTAACCGTCCAGTACCACCACCCAAACCAGGCAACTCCACACGGGAAATTCTAAAGCTGAAAGACCATCTGGTTGAAGTGGAAAGATCAGTGAGTTGTCTCCCCTTACTATCTAAATTGCCACTGCTTTTCAGTCCAACATGATTAAATTGAAACTTGATTGATTTCTATCTGTAACTGATAAAACGCAAGATTGTTCATGTTTGGAAGATGTTGATCTAGAAGTTTTGTTCATTACCAGGAATTTCAATGCGAACCTTGTATTATTTCAGAATGCCACCCTACTGGCAGAAAACAAGAGTCTCAAGTCACACAATGACTCCCTAAACCAGCAGCTTCAGAGAATGGAGTCTCAGTCTTCCTCCGTCCAGTCCCACGTGATGTCGCTCCAGGGGCAGACGAGTGCTCTGCAGAATGACAAGGCACGACTCCAGGTGGAGAACACCACGCTGCAGTCACAGTGTGCGTCATTCATGTCCCAGGTGACTGGTCTACAGGGCCAGCTCAGTGGACTAGAGTCAGATCATGAACGGCTCATTAATTCACACGAACAGTTGCAAAGTGCTCACGAACAACTGGTGATGGATCATGAAGCTTTGCAGCGCCTCCACGAACAGTTGACGGTGGAGTACGAGGGTCTGATATCTGAACACGGCTCTCTAAAATCTCTGTTCAAGGCTGCAAAAGAAGAAGTTAAGGATCTTCACGAACAAATAGACAGTCTTCTGCAGGGGAAAAACGATGTGAGCAAGATTCGCAATACTCTCGAAAGAGAGCGTGAACAGCTGAAGATGGAGTTAAAGTCATTGGGAAATTTACAAATGGACTACAACCGTCTGCGTGATGACCATGATCGGGTGAAAAGCACTCATGAGAACTTGAATAGGGATTTCAAAGATGTGTTGGTGGAACTTAAAAACACGAAGACGGAATATAACAATTTACAACTGAAGCATGCGGAGCTGCAGGGTAGCATGGGGGACTGTAAAGATCAGATCCACACTATGGATGTAGAAATGGTCAAGCTTGCAGACAGGTGTGAGGTAAGGTGACGATGGACTGTTCTCATAAAACAGGTTCAGATCTGAAGAGTTTCAGATTTCAGTATTAGACTGTCAATATCTAAATCATGATCAGAGTACTGGATTTGTGTTTAGCTATTTCGAACGCTTTAATATTGATATTTTTATCTGCGACAAAATATGCGTAACTGAGTGGTTATTAAGAAATATGAAATAAGCCTTGAAAATGAAAATTTTACCTCTTTTTTTTTTTTTTTTTTTTTTCTTCATTTTCCTTAAAAACCATACTCTTCAGTTATCCTTTACTAATACTTTGATATCAATGGCCATTTCAGAGCATGTGTCAGATGAACAGTAAGCTAGAGGAGGAAAACCGCGCCCTTATGTTACAGGTACAGACCTTACTGAACCAGAACCAGGAAATGCTGACTCAGGCTCTGGACAGTAAAGACCACCTGGGTGAAACCGAGAGAGCTTACCTGTGAGTAGAACTCCTATACTCAAGGTCATGACCTGCCAGGTTAATGACAAAAAAAAAAATTTTTTTTTTTTTTTTATATATAAATACAGCTTTTCAGACTGAGAGCGTTATGTTCAGTGTAAAGGGGCTCACTTGCCGGATTCTGACAGGTTAACTGGTCTTAAAAAAGGTGTTTTTGAAGTCTGTTTGCAAAATAGGGTGATATGCTTTTGGGAACATAAGTTTCAGCAACAAAAGTAATATTTGTGTCATTTATTTGCCTCTGAAAATGCAGTTTTGGGGCAGAATTTTAGGTCATTTATTGAAGGCCACCCTGGTTGGGGAAAGCTATTTTAAAGTAAAATATTAACTTTTAAAAGAAGAAAAGAATACATGTACATCTTGTAACACTATTGTTGTATACAAGTGGATGGGATAATTAACTTACATACAATGGGTACAGTAATGTAAGTATTTGTAAAATTATAGTTGGTGCCATTTGACTTTTTAAGGAGGCTGCACATGCTATCAACTCTAAATTTCACAATACAAGTACAGAATGCATAAATTGATGCTGCATGAGTTTCGAATTTAAATGCATAGTTTGCTTTACATTAATTATTGGTAAACTGCATAAATCTGCATGCACTAACATGGAGCAGGTGAAATTATAAAAAGCAATATGGTTATCTGCTTAATACCTACTGGCACTTACGACAGGTACCTTGACAAAACTTTTTGAATTAATTTCTCCAAACTTTGTTAAAACATGACCAAGGTGTTCTGGGTTTGAAGTTTATAACGCAATGTCATGTTGGAGAAGAGATTCAAAATATAACTGTAAAGTTTTGTGAAAATGCCTGTGATCAGTAGGCATACTGTATTGCTATACTATGCCAATTCAATATTTTAAAAATATTTTGTATTATCAAACAGTTAAACAGACTAGTTCTTATTGCTGACAGATAAAACAAAATTACTGCATAAATGTTCTAGCTGTCAATTGGGTTGGCTTACTGTTTATCTTTGATTTGGCTTTTGTCAGAAGGCATCTGTCTGCATTGAACCACATATTTGCATTTTGATTGTTCCTTTATGACAAATGTTGATTAATTTATATGGCTATTATTAGTGTTTCAGGGGACAATATTATATATTCTCTCTGTACTCTGTGAATAATAGGGTCATATATTTATTACATTACACATCTGGTGTGTTTCCATGAAAATGCATTAGTGTTTGTGATTACTTGATAGTTCTGCAAAGCGTAGGAATATATGTACAGGAACCCACGCTCTTGTAGAATTATCTTCAAGATCAAGTCAAGGTCAGATGGAGGATGCTTAATGATGTCTAGTGCATCACTGGTGATCACATGACTGCATCATACTACTGGGATAGAATATCTTGACATAATATTTGAATGAATGAGTAATTATGGGTTAATGCTGCTTCAACAATATTGCAGCGATATTGTGATGAGAACGGGCTGATATTTCACAAATGCTATAAACTAACTTGCATGGTTATGGGGCTTTCATGGGCCATGGTGTCATTAATCCACAGGGAGAAATTGGCTGATTTGAGACGGCAGAAAGAGAAACTAGAAGAGAAGATCATGGAGCAATATAAGCTGGGACGATGGGATGTCTCGCCCAGAAAGTAAGACTGTGTGATCGCTACTGACATGTGTTCTATCTATCTGAACCGTCAAAACTGCGTCCACTCGGTTCATGATCTATATTTGTTGTGTGCAACAGTGGCCAGTTTTACTCTATCATAGAGAGCATAGTTCTAGCTTCACTAAGTGTTGCAAATTTAAGTATATGATTCATATTATGCCAACTGACAAATGCTTGCATGTACTACCATACTAACAAAATAACAGACCAGGTGATTGATAAATATTTAATTTAACCTATTTGCATTTTATATACACTGTGACAACACATTTACATGAAGAGGTGCACTCATGTATTTGTGGAATTCACCAGCACATTGTTTCCAGTGAAAAATAGTAATGTCCTTGTACTTGATATTGAACTGAAATCAGTCTGTTTGGTTGTCATGGTTTGATATTGAACTGAAATCAGTCTGTTTGGTTGTCATGGTTTGGTATTGAACTGAAATCAGTCTGTTTGGTTGTCATGGTTTGGTATTTTACGGACATGATTCATTTGGAATGGCATCATATGAAGCTCAAAAACATGTGAAGTTGTGGTAGTTAATGCAAACTATTACATCCCACCCCCTCCCCTTATGTTTCTGGAAATTAAAAATATGTTGTTCATTAGTTAAACTAACTATGTGAAAAAAGAGAAAGTGTGTATTTCTGTTGCAGTTGCATGTGTATTGGCTTAAAAGAGCAGACCAGATATCTCAAAAGTCAAAACAGCTTGTAGCTTGTTGATTAGAGTCAGCAAGAGTTGTGAATCTTGTGGTCAAATGACCTGATAGTGAAACCTCTGTAATATCAAACTATGACCCTAAACCAACGTCAAAAATCAAATTGAGGGGATTTAATGTCAGTGTTTGTTGCAGTAATGAATGGGGGATATTTTTTTTTAAAAGGGTGAGGTTTGATCATTTTGAATCAGGACACTGAAATGACAACTGTTCTCATTTTTACAGGAAAGCTGGTATTGGATCTACAATAGTGAGGAAGGCAAAGGGTTTGATTACCAGGGTAGGTTTATTTGTAACTAGCTTCAACACATACATAGGACAGTTGATCACAGTGCTGACTTACAGTGAACAATGAATGATGCTCTCCAGTTTTGACGTATTGATCGAAATTCACTTGCAACATTTGACTAGACACAAAAGCACAGATTTGACACAGTCTGTTCACTCAAGTGGATTCTGATCTCAGATAAGCCATTCCTAATCGGTTGTAATTTACACACCTAGTCATAAGCTATTCTTGGTTAGGTTGTAAGTTTTAATAACTTTAATAATACATTTAGATCATTACAAAGGTCAGGGACAATTTCTACAAAGTCAAAATGTGAAATATGATCATAAAGCTTGTCATTATGAAATAAAATTTTGTCCACCTCTTCAGTGTTATCTTAAGCCAAATGCATCCAAATTTCAACTTGCAGTACCAAAATCTGAGCTCTGTGGAAAGTTTTTGAATTTTGACTTAAGCCAGGATTTGCTTTGTGGAATCAGCCACTGGAATTGTTGTCAGTAGGTCATAGGCTTCATTCAGTAGAACAGGAGCTATACTAGGTTAGCTACAGAGATTAAAGTGGTAGGCTATTTCCATTGATCATTAGCTACAGTATCACTGAAAGTTATGAGTTGTAATTAAGAAGTTAAAAGTTGCATGTAGTAGACTATACTTCAGAGGTCATTGAAAGCCTTTTGGTGAAACATTTCAAAAACCACACTGGCTGAGTCAAATCAACTTAATGTATTTCTATTCCCTGCAGGCACATAGAAGTCGAAGTCGCCCTAACCTAGCTGAAAGCCCTGATGACTCCTCTGTAGGGTCATATGGAGAGTCCAATGACATGATGGAGGGGAGCAGAAAACTCACTTGTAAGTTATTTATCCACGCAATTGATTTTTTCGAATTCTCTTCGCAGATACATGTACTGTTACCTTGATACCTTTATAAAAAAAACAAACAAACAAGAATTTTGCCTTTGGAGATAGCCCTAATACAAAATGTGCCCTGGCATTATGTTACAACCAAAGTGTGTAAGATTGGGGGTACATTTACCACACTATATTTATCTTAGTGATTATTGCAGTCATCACTTAAAGAATACTTCCGTGTTCAAGGGGGTTAGCACGCCAGTGCAACCCAACGGCCAAGGAGCCTCTCACCAATGCGGTAGCTGCGAGTTCGTCCAGTTCATGCTAGCTTCCTCTCCAGCTATATGCGTGAAGGTCTGTCAGCAACCTGTGGATGGCTGTGGGTTTCCACCCAGTTTCCTCCCACCGTCGTATAAGTGAAATATTCTTGAGTATGGCAGAAAAAAAACAAATAAATTTTAAAAAAAAAAACAATACTTTCAGTGATTGCTGATTGTACATGCATATAATCAGTCAAACCATAACATTTTGTACATTTTTGTTCTATATCGCCAAAATACCACTCCCACTGATAGATATTTCCATAAATTGCAAGTTAATTCTTTTATATTCACATCTGGAGGTGAGATTATATTCTTTCAGGAATAGAATACATCATAATTAACTTACATCATCTCTTCTTTTCTTTTACAAGAAATCCCACTGTTTCTTGTATACGTGCTTGTCTTGTATTTTACAAAGGTTTACAGGCTTTGTGAATTTCTATTTTGTTATAATAGGCCTGATCAAACTTTTTGTACTTTGTACAAACAGCTTTTTATTGGCACATCCCCCTATATCTTGATGGGCTGATAAAGGTGTTGATGCCATTTATCAGAGCCTCTTGAAATTGAATTTTTCTTGGTTCCCTCTGCCTTCTTTTTATCACATTATGTGAGAAAGAAAGATGTAATATGTGATGTGTGATTTATACTTTCCTTGAGTTCTGCTTAGTCTTCTCCGCCCATTAACTCAACTGTCATTGTTTTAAATGTGGAGAAAACATAAAAATTACATACAGTACAGGTGAAAGAGTGGGAAAAGTTAGTCAGAAATGTGGTCTTCAGTATTTTTTTGTTTTTTCTTTAAAGAGGAAAAAAACACTTAAAATGCTTTTGGTATGGTGGGTATTTAGGACCACCTCTTGGTATATATTGTCTTTGTTTAATAATGTTATAAATGAGCATGAACCATGTGTTTTATAAATATATTCCATTAGAATTTCTTGTTTTCAGCTAACAAGTGTGTTCAGTCTGTGATCATATTTATATTTTTAATATAATCACAAATATTATCATAATTCAGATTAATGACGTGTTTGGATGTAATCAACAAATTTATATTTGGACAAATTTATTAAATGTGCATCTCACCATTATTTAAAAAATTGTTAAGACGATATATACCAAATACCTGGTCCCAAATATCCACCATACAAAAATATTTTCAAATACTCTTTCCTCCTGAAAGAAAAAACCCTGAAAAAGACCATATTTTGCAAATCAGATTTCAGGTTTTTTCATCTCTTTTGGGCATTATTTTTATGTTTTCTTCTCCTTTAATATTGAACATGATGTTGTTATATTGGTCATGTTGAATGACCAATATAACTGAATGGCTAAGGTATAAATTGACTTCAGAATCCAGGTCGAAATGCAAGGACATTTTGATACCCTTTATTAAATTTATAGCAGAACCTAAAAATGCCCGTATTATGAGGACTTATGTATGATAACTTTTGCTTCAGTGCTGATAAAAACTCCTTATATTACTGTAGACTGAATGTACAAAAATGTATAAATAATATTGGCACTATACATGTAATTTGTTCTGTAAGTTAAGGTGCCTTAATACCTGAAATATTTGGCCCTGGTCTTCAAAAATCAGTCAGGGTTATGTCAGGGTGCCGGTTTTGTTAGTCTTTTATCTCTAAGGTTTAGTTGGATGACATTATCCCAAATGACTGTTTGTTTAGCTGAAGAGATTAAGAACAGGCGGAAAAGTGCAGGTCACCTGACTGGCAACTCAAATCTGTCCTCCATGAACAAAAGTCTGGCAAAGTCGAGCAGCGCCCTGAATTATCGTCCTGAAGAAACCAATCAGTTCAGAGGTAACTTTGTCCTGTAGATTAGATCACCTCTGCACATTTTGCTCACTTGTTCACCTTGTTTGCGGCACAGTTTTCCATTTGCCACGTTTTTGGAGGAATTAAACTCTATCATAGATCTGCCTACTCGTTTCATGTGCGAATTTTACTAACTCAAGACTGAAGGTGTTCTAAAATGTTTTTAGCTTTTTAAATGAATTGAAAAAGACTCTAGAAATGAAAGTACCTGTGTGGTAAAGAATCATATCATGTAAAGCACTTTCAAATTTAGCTGGCCTTCTGTATGCTTGACTAACAGCTTTTGGTTTATTGACAAGTTTGCCCATGCAAAATTAAGCACAAATGTTAATGCTTTGTGAACAATTGCCGTCTAACCAAATTAGATGCTATTTTAGATGTTAGAAATAAACTGTGTGTCACTAGTACAACAACAAATATTTGTTACCACCGTAGGTTCTCGATCCACAGAAGATATTACTAAGTGTGATTTATCGCTTAATACAAAGAAAGGCATGGATATCTCTGGCTACCATGGTAATTCTGCAAAGTTAGGTTCAGGTGAGCTGTCATTATTGTCTGAGCGTCAAGTCTTGGTGTTGTCATGTGCACAATAGACAGCAAAGTGATGTTCTTGATGTACTTTGCACTGCAATCGGCAGTCAGTGCTGGATGATACAGTGAGATTGAACGGCTTGTCGTCCAGCTTTAAGTGTTGCATAATTAACCTGAGATGTAGCCAGATGCTTGCAGTGAATCGTCATTTTTTAGTTCTCTTGAACGTACAATTATGTACAGCTTAAATACATGAAGAAAAGACTGCGGTGGTTTGTCAGGAATTATTTATTTTCATGCAGGTAAAATTTGTAGTATGTTGTCATTTATTGTTAACGTGCTGTATTGGTTTTGACCGTTTTTTATATCCCATGTCTACACGATATGCATTCGTGTGATGTTTTTGTTTTTATTCACTATCACCAATAAAAAATAGCGAGTGGCTACCTGTATTGCTGCCTTGACATCGGTAAGACAACACATGTGCACAACAAACCACTTTGTTCTTAAAATGATCCAATAAAACTCCAGACATTTCAAACAAGCTAAAATATTTCACATTATTATGTCCTCGGATTTGATTATTCACAATGAAAGTTGCATATTAACATTGGTCAGCTAAATTTAGATTGCACATTTTTTGAGAGCTATTATGTATTTGTTTTTTTTGTTTTTTTTTTATTCATCTGTTTCCAGCTGCATGCGCATTCTTCACTTACATGTTGTTGTTGCAAATAATGTGGCATTCTTTCAGGCTGCCATCACTGAAGTCAGATCTTGTAGCCGCCCTCTGTACATGGCTCCCTATACTGTCTTGTAACTTATTAGATGCACAATAACTCCTGGTTCCAATTTTGTTAGTCGGAAAAGTGCAGGTCATCTGACACTTTCTAAAGAATGGAAGCCAGAAATCAATTGGACTAAGAAGTAAATATTAGTATTAAAAAGTAATGAGTTTAATGGCATTCACCTATTGACACCTATGACCTGCAGGTATGAATTCAAACTAAAACTTCAGTTACATATAAAAATTACTGCTTTTACTTTTAAAATGTCCCATCTTTTTTTTCAGAAGTGATGCTTAAACTCTCTTACATTCTCTATCTACATTATAGGGGTTGTCTCTCATGGTTATATGTCTTCTCACCAGATGGCAGGTCTTACAGCACAGGAGATGATGATGGTGGATTCCGCAGCATTTCCCCCTCCCCCAGGGACAACGGACGGCTATCACCAGGCAGCCAAATGGTTTCGTTAGAAGAATTTCTGCTAGAAAGTAACAGTTCCCCTGATCCCCAGGTACAGCTCTGACTTAATGTGCTTTCTTTAATAACCAATTAGTTCACAAATTCTTCTGGCCAGACAGAAAAATAGATGTACCTTCCAAATATGCCAAAGTGGCTCCATAGAATGGAAAACAACTATAAATTCAATATCCTTTTGCCCTAAATATGCTGAAGTATGCACATTGCAGATACGTGGATGCTTAAAACAGGTCAATCAAAAAAATGTCCTTCCCTGTGATGTATCAAGTGGAATTAATAGTGGTTTCTTGCCAAGTTTATTAATTTTAAAGGAGTGAAATTAGTATGAATACAACTTGAAAACTACAATGGAAGTAAATCATCCCATTATTTCTGTGTATTTTCCAGCGTAGAATGTTGCATCAGCAAGACACCGATTCTCGGGATGGAAGTGACTCTGTGGAGCGAAACGGTCGCTCTGCATCACAGCCCCCGCCTCAGCCTCGCCGTCATGCACCCCCTCCCCCACCGTCCGACCCACCTCCGCCTCGCCCCAGGAACGTCTCCAGCCCTCCACCCGTGCCACAACACGATCATCAGGATCTCAACATCTCCCGAATGTCCAGGATCTCTGCCTCAAGTGTCGGGAGTTCATCTGAGGAAAAGCCAGAAATGTACAACAACATATTCACCAAAACTTCCACACCAAAAGTGAATAATGATGAATCGCAACAGCAGTATCAGCGACAACACTACAACCGTCCAGGCTCAGCCACAGCAGATCCGTCAAGGAGACAGCCGGCCTTTAACCCTGACCGAAACCACCAGGAAACAACATATGCAACTGTGAATAATTTGTACAGTCAGTCCCACCCTAACCGTAAAAGTCCAGCACCTCCAGATTACCGCAGTTGGAACGGCAGAGAGAGAACATTGTCACCACAACGTCCACCAAAGTCACCAGGGCCAGCCCAGCAGCATTTTACCAACAATAACCTGAACAACCATAGTATGCAGATGCCTAACTATTCTACTCAAAACCGACCTGCCAGTGCTCTCCCATTCCATGGTCGGAAAACCCCTGTAGAGAGAGACTGGCAGCAACACCATCATGGCCAGCCATCTTCACCCATGGTTAACCCCAAACCAAAGTCGTACACACCTCAACCTGCCAGTAGGATTATATCAACCGCTAATCTGAACCGTGATCGTTCCCCACAGCCCGCCCGACCCTCAGGGGACTTCATACACAAACCTAGTCCCTCTTACCCTGCAAATTATAACCCGGTCATGTCCCCGAGACCTGTGAATGGAAGCGGGGACCAGGGTCGACAGTTACCGTCCACACCATCCTCCATGTCAAACTATGGACTGTCCCCTGGAGGCAGAATGACACCCACCAGTAAACCTCAGCGACCACTTCTGTCAGACACATCAAACAGCAACCTGAACAACTCTCAGAGCTCTACCTATGGACAGCCTGTGAATCGTGGGGACCCACAGCCTCTACACCAGTCTAATAATCAAGGGAGACAACCTGTGCCAACCCCACGGCGTACAGCAGAGAGCAGCCAAATGAGTCGGGCAGGGACTTACGCAGATGTGAGTGTACGCTCACCCGAGCAGACTCCAAACAAGGGCATGAACGGACCAGAGAGTCAGCGTCCTGTTCACTCCCGCCAGCCTCAGCAGCAACAGCCAGTGGTTCTGGCCTCTAGACTGGCCTACCCAGCTAACGAACGTACATCGGCCAGTCAGACTCCAACAGCCAGAATACAACCCCAAACCAAACTGAACAATAACAATGGGCCACAACTGTCCAAAGCCAACAGTCCAGAGGGAGAGAAAGGGCCTAAAGAGAACTCTGTTTGGTATGAGTATGGCTGTGTGTGATTCTACTGCGTACTCTACACGCCCACATTGACTCATCGAGCATTCCATTGTCATCATTCTCATCTGTATATAGACGTCACCATTTCTTCCCCCGGCAGTCCTCTTCCTAGCCTTTACTCGCATGTTTTGTACATTTACATGTGCCAGCTAACCCCTCCAGCAGGGCATGCTAACAAACCTGTTTGATCGTCGGGCCTTCTCCCTCAGGTTATCTCCCTTTATTAACATCTATGCAATCCAACCGCTGACACCAGCTTTCCTGGAATTTTGACACATGTTTTATTTGTTTCATTTACACCAGTACTGTGTTTCCTTGTGGTTTGTGTAAGTGTTTTATGTCTGTTCTTTTACGATGATGTGCATCTTGTCCATGATATAACTTTTTTAAGAACAGGGTATCATACATATTCTTCCTCCTTTCTTTTAACCTAATGTTTTTTTTTTTTTACATATAGGTACTCTGCTTTTGTGAAGGTTGAAATTTATAAGAGCGTAACACAAATTAATGAAATGCGTTCTCCTCAATTTATGCACTGATGAACAAAAAAAAGCAGGATTCAAGATTAGCATACAGTAGTCAGACAGATTTGCTCTAAACGAACTTTTGAATAATGTGATTGCTCTAATTTCTTGGATTAGTGATTTACTTGCTAATTCCAGTAGACCAAAACAAAACTAACTCACTCACGTGCTAATGAACACAATTTAAATTTCTTCTAATCATGTGATTAATACTTCATTCATTAGACTCATCGCTAAAACATTGACTTTCACTGAAAATCCATCGAAGAACATGCAAGAAAAAACTTGTACAATAGGTTATCAAATTTCTGTTTATATGTACATATTGTATATTACGTGAAAAACCTGAACTATTTTGATATTGAATGTTTTATAAAACACACTGTAGTTGTCCTGTTGGCTTTCTGGTTGTAGCCCTGTGACTGTCAGCATGTTAATGTCCCTGCTTTCTCTTTGACAGGGGTGTGGGACACATCGTCTGAGACTCAACTCCAACCTAGTTTTCTTTTCTACATGTCCAATTGGACTGATACATTGTCAGGGACTGGTACATAGTTGGGTGGTGGTCACTAGTCTGCTTGTAGCCTTCTGCTGCTGCTGCCAATGAAGTAGCCTTTGGCTGTTACAACTGGCTTCTTTTGTGAAGTACATTGTTAGTTGTGATTGTTTTGTTGTAATAATTAGTGTTTGTGTCAGTGTATATACATTATCATTACTGTTCACATTTTCGCCTGTAATAGTTTCTGACTGATGACAGAAATCATTAAGTTTCT
The DNA here is from genome assembly GCF_032854445.1 of Liolophura sinensis. NCBI lineage: Eukaryota > Metazoa > Mollusca > Polyplacophora > Chitonida > Chitonidae > Liolophura > Liolophura sinensis. Next base: position 66,714,147 of record NC_088300.1, read on the forward strand.
GTTGTGGATGTAAGTAAAGGGCATTAAACTTTGTGAAAAAAAATAACACCTGTCAATGCATTAAGTGTTTATATATTGATACGTAAGAATTTTATGACAAATTTAATTTGCTTACAGCGTTGATTCAAACCTTCAGTTACATTTAATCAATACACTTGTGATTTGAGCTAACAGTGAAAATAATGAATAATGTACTTAACTAGTAATTTGAGAAATTTTGGAACAAAACTGATAAAATGAAATGAAATTTTGAAAAAGGTTAACAGTCTGTGTTATTGTTTTAGATTATTCGTTAACTTGGGTATTGTCAATGACCAATGTCAGCGTGAGCTTTTGAGTTTTATTTCTTTGTTAGAAAATGTTTCATTTCAATCATAGTTTATTTATTTCATGTCAAGTCATTATTTTAGTGTGTTTTGTTTGTCTCTGGTTGTGTTTTTTTTTTTTTTTGGTCCAAATATTTGTCCCATTTGGTCCTTCATGACTCCTCGTTTTTTCAACTGTGTTGTTTTATTTGTCAGCTTTGTGTGGGTTTTAATTTTTTCCTTTTTTCTGTTGCCATTTTTTGTGAAATAAATAGGACCACTCCAATTGTTTTGATCGGATAAATTCTTATTTTTTTATATTTATATAAATATATATTTATATATCTTTATCATTTCATTGTATTTTTTTCTGAAAGTCACATAACGGGGGGGGGGGGGGGATAATTATTGTACACCCTCTAGAGAAATGTTTGGCACCTGAGTACTAAATACAGGACCTTGCGTCTGCAGATGATGTCTAAACAATGGTTCTATGTCCACCAATACAATTATTATTTTTTTTTTTTTTATCCAGTTACATTCCAATCATTGTCAAGTGCATTCTGCTCCAAAAATGGCCATTCGGATGAAATTTGGAATTACTTGCACATTTAATAAGCTTGAACTTATACAGAAAGTTTGGATTGTGATATTGTGACTCATTGTAGCATAACTTCGTGTTCTTCCTTGTACAGATTGTTTTGCATATACTCTAGGGCTAAACAATACTCTTACATTTCTGTCAATTTTTGTGTTTTAGGTGAATGCTCTTTTAATGAGCCTGTTATGAGATATGTACAAAGTGAGAGAAAAGCAATAAACACAATTACTGTTTTGAATCCAATGTTTGGTTCTATTCATCAAGCACATTATGATGTCACCATATCTCTCACAAACCACATAAACAGGCTTACAGACCTTGTCGGTTGTTTGTGCCACCAAGATCCCCAGAATGGTAGAGGAACAGGTGTCTGGAAAAGGGGCTTGCAGACATTATGGACGGTTTGTGCCACCAAGACCCCCAGATCTGCAATATTTCAGCCATATAGTGGCAAGACATGCGCTTTCATGGCTATAGCCTTGGTTGGGCAAATCATGAATAATAGAGCCTGAGTTTAAAGGCAGAAAACTTCCAAAGGTAAAGTCGTTATCGGACAGACCATTGAATAATCTCTCATAGAGTAAGAGGATTTTTTTAGATATTTTTTTTTCTCACTGAGATAGAATTAATAAGCCTGCCTACACGGTTTTTATTTTGGATACCCGGTGCAGTGTTCTGTCTTTCTGGTGATGATTACTACACTTTGGAGAGTGGGGTGGGGGGGGGGGGTCCCATTATAAAGGAAAATAACCTCACAGAAGCAGGATTTCGGGAAATCAAAATGATCAATATTTACGATTTTTTCGCACGTAGTTACTTACGTTTTCAACTCTGGTTATCGGTGATTTAAGCCAACATTATTAAAAAATGTAAAATTGACGTAAAAGATTTCGTCGACATTGCACATCTTGACATGGAAGGTGTTTTTGCACTTATGGAACCTGTATAGCCTGTCTGCACCATTCGGTTAAAGAGAAAGCTCCATCGCATCATGCAATACATATTTACCTGAACGATGTATATACTATTTTCCGCAAAATAAAGAAGAAAACTGGAAATGAGTGAGTAAAAAGTAAATTTCATCTTCAATCACATGCAGTCTTGACATATTACCGGGTTACCACGTGTATAGACAATTAAATTTTATATATCTTTGCTGACCGAACAGTTTTTTAACTAATTATTGTAATCGTCACTGCGTGTTCTTTCTGAAGCTTATCCTTATTTCCGATTATACATTTTTTCCACAGATGCGAAGCGCAGTTAAGCCATTTTTTGGATTGATTCAATTTTAAACAACTATTAAAAATATAAAATTAAAAAAAGGTAAAGCTTTCTGTCCCATTAATTCAAAAGTTATACCTGCTTTACATGGTAGCTTTACAGACATGTAGTTGTAAATTGTTAACAGTTGGAAAAGTAGGGAGGGTGAAAATATTCCACTGACGACTATATGCTTGTTTATTCTATACGGATGGGTAGCCTAATAGGGGCAACCCACATGAAACTACGTTACAGCTCCAGATTCGTACATGGGGTTGGCCCGAAAATCAAGGCTGCAATATCTTCACAATATTTCATTTAACTCCAGATCTAAATATAGCGATGAAATAAATAATGATATGGAGTGTCCAACCTGGCTGGCATCCAGAGTAAGTACTAGGTTTATTTCTACAAATTTGGTAGAACTAAAAACCGTTGAGTACTAGTATTATTTTAATAAAAGTAAAACTCCTATAAGCTACTTGGTCTTATGTCTGTATTTGTTAGTCGGTCCACATATTTCAGCCACACCAACTTTAGCCAAGATATTTGTATTATTTCAGTTAGCTCCCTATCTATATATAACGGTGAAGTGTATAATGCATGTGGAGAATCCAACCTGCCTGGCACCCAGACCAATTAAGTATTAATTGTTGGGTTTATTTCACGCGGGTCGCATTAATTACCACTAGAAGAAACCATTGTTAAACTCCAAAATAAGCGGGTTCATTGTACAGTACTGGAAAAGCATCAAACCAGAGACAGTTCATTCTAGGAACGGAGTGATACAGCCTTGCCAAAGACCTTGACAAGCATTCATTTCTCCGAAAGCGACACCTGTTCATGTCTTTTGTAAGTTTCAGCCATGGAAATATTACATAGAGGATGCACCTTTTTGCTGAAATTTCTGTATTGAAAATTATATATTAATATATATGTACACATGTGTGTGAATACCAGCGGTATCCTGATAAAGGTATAAATTTAGCCTAGGTGTAGCCTATATGACCTTATTGTTATTGACGTAAATATCCATGCATGATTATAGTCTTGAGGTATTGTTTCCTGATGAACAAATGCGTATATTGCTCTCCAGTGAGTATTGGATCATAACCCCTTTGTGCTTATAGCTTCGGTTTTTGCCCTTGTGGAACTTGCGATTACCCTAATAGCACCCGCGTGTTAACCATGCAATTGCCTATACTGTGTCTCTGACATCTGCGTTATCGACTATTCCACTTTGCGTTCAAGGATTTTTCTCAAGGCCAAAGCATTCTATACTGGATGTATGGATGCAAGCGTGTTTTTTTCCTCGTGGGTTATCTAACCTTGAAGCAGCCATATCAGAGCGCCTTAATGCACCTCATTCTGTAGTTTGTATATGGAGAGACCTTGGTGCATGACAAGATGTGCCCAACGCCGCTCGAATGGCATGCTCTTGCGCTTCGGTTGATGAAGCGATCTTAGAATTAAGTCCAAATTTCAAGCATTAAACTCGGTATGTCATTTTACCTGAAACTTGTTCTACAGTAACTTACCCAGAATTTACATTGTCAACTGATGTATTGACTTTGTTACGTGATAAATAATTTTAAAGTGAATTGAAATTTGGACTTAAGTCTAAGATTGCTTTGTGATCCCGGGGCCATATATCTTCCATCAATATATAGCATGCGAATCCGTACGTAACATGTGAGAAAGTTCGTCTGTAAGTTACAAAATATCAGTTGTTTACCCCCAGGGCTCCCCTTGTGTATAGGAATGAAACTGACTGCCAACATATATACATGAGTGCAAATTACTGAGTAATTATAATCGACCAATCACGTGCAGTAATTTGACGGGTTCTTGCTATCAATGTATACTACACGCCATATAGTTTTACTACCACACGTACATATGAAATTTTCAATTGTCACTTGCATTTTAAGCTGCTAACAACTTTAATCAATGTATGAGCAGTTCTTATATGTCTAATTGTAAGGTTTGGGGAGACGACATTTTGTAGCACCAAGTCGGAATGCACGCTGTATCACCAATAATGCAACAGATCCTTGTAAGGACTTTATGTGCTTGGCAAGCGAAATTTTAGGTGAAATATATTGTAACAGTATATGTATTCTTGGGGTGTAGTAAAGACCGTATACATACACAAAATCATGAAGACATACTGTTATATCGAAACAGAAGGTGGGTCTACATATACAACCCCTCATACATAGAGATAGCGTTTGACAGGCAAAGAGTATGTTTTCATCAGCGCTCAAACCAAAACCGTCCAGTCACCTGAACATCTTGTCCATGTTTTCAGTCAAGTATCGCTTATTTATAAGACTGGTATTTAATTACGTGTAGTTATTTTTTTTTTCATTTTTATATTATAATTTGACAGCGGTCATGCAGGGGTGGGTGAAGGAATTAACCGCGTGTACAGAGCCCGGTGGAAGCCACCGCCTTTTGCTGTAGTTTTAAATTCTGTTGATTATGTAGAACAGTGCTGGATTTGAACACACGGCCTCATTCATTGGTTTTACGGCTTGAGAGCTGAAAAGGCATTCATAAAGTCAGGTCAGTATAAACGGAGGATTAATGAGGTGGATCAATAACTTCTTTGTTAAGTCTCCAAAATGTCACAGAAATGGCAGAACCCATATCGTATAAAAAATAATTGCAAGAAACCCGTATAATATCGGGAGTAAGGGATGTTTGCATACAGATAAGTCTTTCCTTTTTATCACACATATAAGAAATCACAAGGAATATTTTGAAATAACAAATTATAAAGCAGTACGGATTAATAGTACCATTCCCTCTACCTGAAGGTTAAAAAAAAAGGTGCTCGTGTTTCATCTATTATCATAACCAGTCATAAATGCGCTTCCACATTCCATAGGTTACGCACTTCTCTTTCACACATGAATTGCGACAAGATTCTGTCACATTGTCGTAGCGATTTATACACTTACTTATAGAAGGGGATACGAGTTCAAGACATGCCAAAGATACACGTGGTCACAATGCAAGCTTCTATAGGCCTACCGACATATACGTTGTGGCAGCTGCAGACGCACAGTCAAGAAAGTTCTGAGATTCGTCTCATGTAATCTGTAAAATAACTGAATATTAGCTAACGATATAGGTAGGCCTACCACCATATACACGTAACTCCACACATCGGCGTGTTAGGTTTCCATTTTATTTGCAAAGAAACGCAATTAGAATTACTTTTTCTGATTTTAGAATGTTAGTTAGGAGGTCAGTGGGCTACATAGGCTATTTTCCAGACATGGGCTTCAATTAATTTATGCCCATGGGTCTAATTATAGGGTCTATATGCCGGTATTCAAAAACAAGTGGCATTGACCTATGCACAGGCCTATGTGTACCAGTACTAATCGTCACAATTTTTAAAGTACCAGAAATGGTGAAATTAGGCGTCTAACTAGGCCTATGACATTTTTACCTGAATTTTATGATATGTTTATGGAAATATATAAGCCTAGCCTATACCGGTACCATTAGGAAAAGTTCAAAAGCAATGTAGGAAAGCGTTAGACTTGCTTGTACTTCCTACTATATATATAAATATTGTCAGATATTGTGCTGCTGATGTTAATTTGCCTGATCGACCGACACGCTATTAATTAGTACGGTATTGGGCCTGCGTAGGCCTATCGTACAGTGGAGGCTTATAGAAGGCCAATATAGTTTACCTGCGGCATTATTGGGAGCTTGACAATGTGTGTTTCTTTACTTTCACTTCAAATTGACCAAGCATACTCTAATTTTTTATATATATTTTTTTTAAGATAAATATGTTTAATCATCATCTTTCGACTCAAAGGCATACAGGCTTTAGGGTCTATATATATATATGCCTATATGTAGGCATATTGCAGTTTCTTTAATACAAATGAAATGACTTCTCTATTTTTGGAGTATTTTTTATTTATTCATTTTTTCTTTTGGTGCCTTTTTCGCCGCAGCAATGTTGGATATCGGTAGGCCTATGTCCTATATATCTAGACGGCAACTTGACTGATAGGCCTATACCCGGCCAGTTGAACATGTGGTATACTTGACAACCCCAGGCTCAACTTCCTGTTGTACAACCTCGATGTTGCATTCTGGGTATTTAGATCTCCAGAAGGTAACTCAGCGATATCGGGGTCGAGTAGGGACGGGTTATTTGTTTGTTGTTTACAAACTAACCCTGCATCATGGCATCACCAAAAGATGCCAAACGAGTCGACGAAGAGCCTGAAATGGTCACCCACGAGTTAGTGGAAGGTAAGTGAAATACTTCTAGGCCATTTATGAGCTCGCCGTGCAAGCTTTCTTCGGCAGAGTACCCGTGTCCGAAAAGCAGACCCGCAGGCACAGTCACAATCTTTGTACCTGGTACACTCATGAGTGCCTAATTTATTTGACATAAATAACGAATCCCTGTAATTATGTGGCTTAACAAACTCTGCCACTCTTATTACAATCTGGTTCATTGCGACGTAACGTTTGTTTCCCTGTCACTTGTGATGATGTCGTCAACAACTATCCGTTAAGTGCGAGGTCACTTATTTTGTTACCTTGTGCAGCGTGACCCACAACTGTACACTCGTACAAATCTAAGTCACTCTTGTTTATTGTTTGTGCCAGAGAACGATAGCAAACGCACTTGTCTAAACAACTTTGCAGTGAGTGTGTCATGATGAAAATGAGACAGTAAATGAGACAGTATCAGTTGATGTTCATTTTTAAGTCAATCTAGGTTTATGGCTGTCAAATTTTTGTTCTGCGTATGTTGTACATGTATTGATGTCTGATGATGTAGGCCTATTTGTAATGCGGTACAATTGTATCAGACGTATGAGTGATGGAAACAGTTTATGCCAGCTTTTGCTGCTGTGTATTTCTATCTGTGATTTTACTTAAATCAAGTTGTTATTGAGTTTATCAAACAAGTTAATGTCATTTAAGCTACTTTCAGTGGTATGATGCAAAAGGAAAAGCTAAATTGTTTAAATGAATACTTTTTTTCATTGTATTTTTCATGCAGTTTTGTATACACAGGCCCTAGAGGTATAATATGTATTTATTGTATCGTAATACAATTAATAAAACATTGTTAGGTCATATCACAAAAGTGTATATCTTATTTTGGATATAATTTCTGACAAAGATTTAATTAAACCAACATGCATTTAGTTATGCCCTTTCTCTCTTTTCAGTGAACATGACAGGCAAGGGTAAATTGGGAGTGAAAGACTTTGAATTGTTAAAAGTTCTGGGAACTGGTGGTAAGTCACTTGATCACTTTCCTGGTCATCGAAATACATGTGTTAAATATTGTATGGGAAATTGCGCTTGCTCTTTTCTGATATTTTTTGTTCTTCTTGGAACTACCGGCCCGGATAGCACAGTTGGTAGAGCGTCCACTTCGGTAGATCCAGGATCAATCCTTGATCGAGTCACACCTAAGACTTTAAAAGAGGAAGTTGTAACTTCCTCGCTTGGCGTTCAGCATGAAGGGGATAGTGCAAAGACTGGTTGACCCGTATCAGTATAATGGCTCGGGCGGGGCGGCTTACTTGCCTTCGGTAAGTCGTCTCAGTGATGCAGCACTAAATAAAAGAGCGGTGGAAATCCGTCCTGCAACAAGGAGGCACATTACACGTACATGCACCCTAAGGACTCCTTCGTCATCATATGACTGAAAAATTGTTGAGTAAGACGTTAAACCCCAAGCACTCACTCAATTACTCACTCCTCTTGGAACTACATTGGTATGTGTGTATTTGGTAACATTATGAAAATGTAAAATTAGGCAGAGAACATGAATATTATTCACACATAAATTTATTTGTATATGTTTGAGAAGATAAACTGTGAACATCAAGATGGCATTCTTTCCACCTCCTTCCAGCAATGTCTGAGATTCTCTTCCCAGATTTTCTGTATCTGGTAAGACATACTGTGCATAGTGTTCAAATGGAGGTTTTTTGAAGCTTTTACTTTTTTGTAACTGATTTATATGTTTTAATATTGACCTACCATTGGAGGTGCCTGGCTTGTTCTGTTGCATTCAGTGAAATTTCTTAGTATTTCTTTAAATATTTAAGCAGTAACAATTGTATCTACATAGTTCTGAGCACACTGTTATTATAATGCTTCTGTATCTCTGTTTCAGCATATGGCAAAGTATTTCTTGTGCGTAAAATTGGAGGATTTGACCATGGAAAGCTGTATGCCATGAAAGTACTGAAAAAAGCCAGCATTGTGCAGAAGACAAAAACAACCGAGCACACAAAAACGGAAAGACAAGTTCTAGAAGCTATCCGCCAGTCACCATTCTTAGTCACCTTACATTATGCATTCCAGACCGATGCAAAGCTTCACCTCATTCTAGGTGAGTCAGCTCTTGTCTCTTTGTTTTTGAACCAATGATGAATTTGCTGACGTGAAAGTACTGCCTTTCACAGGAACTATCATGGATGACATAGCTACATGTATCCATCTTCAATGCCTTTTAGACCGGCCCGGATAGCACAGTTGGTAGAGCGTCCGCTTCGGGACCGGTAGATCCAGGATCAATCCTTGATCGAATCACACGTAAGACTTTAAAAGAGGAAGTTGTAACTTCCTCGCTTGGCGTTCAGCATGAAGGGGATAGTGCAACGACTGGTTGACCCGTATCAGTATAATGGCTCGGGCTGGGCGGCTTACTTGCCTTCGGTAAGTCGTCTCAGTGAAGCAGCACTAAATAAAAGAGCGGTGGAAATCCGTCCTGCATCAAGGAGGCACATTACACGTACATGCACCCTAATGATTCCTTCGTCGTCATATGACTGAAAAATTGTTGAGTAAGACATTAAACCCCAAGCACTCACTCACTCACTCACTCACTCAATGCCTTTTATGTCTGTTTGTGAATGCAGAATACTGTCATGGTTCAGTGAAACCTGTTAGGTCACTCTTTGATGTTTTGATAACATAGTCCTAGGTTTAGGGAAAATGTTTTCACAACATTACCTTTTTTTTTTTTAACTTTGGAAGATCTGTGTATTTTCTCAGTGTTTGATACTGTGATGTTGTGGAAAGGAACAAGAAACTATTCTGTGAATGAAAGAAAAGCTGAATGAAAACTGATTCTTTTTATTGGTAAACCATCATATTTAAATGTACTTGTTAGTTTTAATACAGCTTGGCTTTAATGCAGTTTGGGAGCCCAAACATTTTCCAGAGCTTAAATGGCTTTAGATATGACCCTGGTTACATGTAGCAAACATGTACATTTATTTAATTCATAAGTAAAATTTGGTAGCGTTAATTGGGAGCATCAAAGCCTGACCTGTGGGTTTGCATTGACCAGCTGACCATAAAGGTCAGATATAAGCAGGTGGCCAGGTTACCTGTGGAGAGAAAAATGTATATTTCATAAGTGGCAGGTGTAGGCTGTTAATCAGTGTTAAACAGGCATGATGTGAGGTCAGGCAAACTTAGTCAGTAGACAGGTGAAACGATGTGAGTGGGAAATATCTCCACAGGAAGGAGGCTCAGTCTTTGTAATCTCTTGTTTAATCCTCTTGTTCTTAATTAATGGTTCCATTTTCCCCATTTAACTATGCGTACTGGTATGAAAGCTTTTAAAGCCTTTACTTCAATATTGCATAGAGTTCAAGTCATAATCATGTAACAGTACATGATTTTACATTTATACATAATTGTATTTTGTATGTTTCTTTTTTGTTTGGTAATTAACAGTTTGGCTGTAGCCTGTGATATATATATGTGTGTAAATTATATTGCGTTTAGTGTGTTATGATCCAGTTAAATAATTGTTGATGAAATCTGACCAAAGCCTACTCATCCAAACTCCCATTTGTATTGATAGATCCTTTGAAACATTGACATATTTGGGAATAAAATGTTTTCCAAGTTTTGATGACTGGAATTTGTGTGCTATTAAAATCTAGCCAAGAAAAAAGTTCACAACCAACCAATTGAAATATATGTGAAAAAAAACAGAAGTTTTGAATTGGAAAACTGAAATTTATTTGATATGTGTTCAGTGCTGCACTGGCACTCAGTAATTTTTTGTTAATGCTACATTTACGCATTTTTTGAACTCAGTTCTTTCAGCTATATCTTAAAGTCATAGTTCCGTTCTGTTTACTGGATATATGATTTCATGTATTCCGAAATGTAGCTGTATTATTTCCTTACTTTCTTGACCTCTGCACATCTTTTTTATGCTGTGTGTTGTAATGTAATCTCAGACATCTTATTGTCAACGCTTATTTTTCTATTTTTATCTGTACATGTCTATAGTTAGGCACCACAGAAACTGTTGATACAAAATTACTTAGAGTGAGACTGATGCTAAAACCAAAGTCTACTGAAGTAATATTTTATACAAGCATTGCATTGAAAAGGCAGTGTTTACTGTGAGAACAGATCACCTGCAGAAAATGTCAGAGAGGTCTGTCCTATTTCTGAAGTACAGTGTTGTGTACATTAAGCGTACTCCTGATGTCTAAGCCTGTTCCTGTGCTGACAAAATGGATTGTCTGCTTATTTCAAAACATTATAATCCTGTCTGAATGAAGATATAGCCATAAATTGTTGAAAAATGAAGGATTGCAGATACATGTATGTCAGTAAACAGTACGCCATTGCACTTGATAAATCTGAAGTTTCACTTCTGTATGATTCATGAATGGAGTAGCACTGCATTCTGTGTACGTGTAGGTCAGTAAATGTTGGTTGATTTTTCTGCGTTACAGGTACACCCAAGTATTATAATGTTAATTCATCTGAGTGCAGTGCTACAGAAATTTTTTTGCCAGAGAGAGTATGGTACTCCTTACTTTGAAAGAGAGGGAGTATGTTACTTCTGACTTTCTAAGTTTACGATAGTCCAGAATACATTTTGTTTCAAATACTGAACGCTTCAGTATTTTTGGTCACCAATAATACATCTGGAAAGTGTGCAGATGATCGAGTGAAAGGGGGTGAAGAAAAGAAATAGGCCTAAATGTGCATACACGTATACATAGGCTGATATGTACAGAGATTCTTGCCTTTGTGGTTATATAGGACTACGAGGTATACAAGTAGATGTAGGCCTACATATAAATGTCCCAAAACATTCTAGTGAAGTAATTATTTATTTTATTTATTTATTTATTTGATTGGTGTTTTACGCCGTACTCAAGAACATTTCACTTATACGACGGCGGCCAGCATTATGGTGGGAGGAAACTGAACAGAGCCTGGAGAAAACCCACAACCATCCGCAGGTTCCTGGCTGACCTTCCTACGTATGGTTGGAGAGGAAGTCAGCATGAGCTGGACTTGAACTCACAGCGACCGCATAGGTGAGAGACACCTCGGGCATTACGCTGCGCTAGCGTGCTAACCAACTCTAGTAAAGTAATTATTTCAGTATATCGTACAAATCTGAAGTGTTTCTGTGCATATGTTGCTAGCTGTTCTCGTGATATTTTTTGTTCCATTGCATTAACTTCTCTTTTCACGCAATCATAGTTACATGTTTATGTTAGGAACTGGATTCTCGATGATACTTTAACACTGCAGACTAATGATTTGTGGGGAATTGAAATCAGACATTTGGGAGTGATATTAGGATTTTGTGCAATATTGAAGCAAAACGTGCAGCATAGTAACCAAAAAGACAAGTTTTAACGCTTCACTATATCTTCTTCATGGCAAACACTTGAGAATGTCACGATGAGAGACATCATACAAGGCATTCTCCACTGCTGTGGGTGGTGGCAAAAGAGCTTTTGCTGTAGCCTAAAGTGTTGAGGCTACAGTTAGCGAAACTAACACATGGTGGAGAACGTCAAGCACATGGTTCACTTTGGAGATTTACTTTTGATTTTGACAGGACTGTCTGCTTTAAATCTCGCATGTACCCGAGCTTTTGAGAACTTGGGCATACACACAAATCAGTGGGCGTATACAGTATGCTTTGTTTTAATTTTAGAAGGATATCATTTAATTTTTAAAGGGTATTTATGTCCGTACGCACCGTATCTGTAACACTGTAAGTGCATAGATTGTTATCCATAGGCCACGCAACACATACATGTGTATACATATTAATTTGGATACTCATCAAAATGCACATACGCAAGCACCCTGGACCATGTATTTAAAAATGTGGCAAAACGTACTTGTACTTGCATTTTATACCTCAGAACTAAATGTTACTATCAACCTCTTCTGGATTAAAGGTAAATACCAGTGTCAGTTCTTATTAGATGGTGACAAATGCTCCCCAGGTTGTAGAGTGCTCTAGCATGAGCTGAGAGTTGCTGGGCAGTGACCTGACACAGGTGTGTTGAAAAGGCTAATCTGTGGTTTTATTTCTCCGACAGACCACATTGAATTTCCATGTGACTCACATGTGAAGAACAGCTAGTTACCCCTGCATTATGACACTATATGTCCATGCTGTAGTGACATAAATATAATGTGGTTTGCAAACAGTCTGTTTTTACTGAGTTTATGTGATGCAGACTTACAGACTGCATTGAGAGGTAATTTTAAATGTGATGTCAGCAAATTTATGTATGGCATAGAGAGAGAAAGAAAAAAGAAAGAAAATAACTAGCTATAAAAATCTTGGAGCAATTGTGTTGCAAGGTTGTCTTATAAATACAGGTGCTGGTTGAGGTAATAAATCTTGGGTGAGAAAGAGAGAGAGAGAGATATCATGATGGCAGTGGAGGCGTTCGTTCACACATGTATCATGGATATCTAATGACATCTTCTCTGTTCTGACTGCTGAGCGCTTCGTACCCATGTTATATGACACGTCTGTATAGTGCCTGAACATGTAGCCGTATTCAGGCTACAATGTGAGCAGTTTCGTGTTGATCTATTGTGAAGTCCATATTATTAGCCATTTTGTTTTACGTGTACTTCATGTGCAGAGGAAATTTGAATTAAATTCAACAAAAATTACTTAAGAGTTTAGAATTAATTTGTGGACCTCTTGTTGCTGAACTGAGGAATGTTAAACAAATCATAGATACAATGTAGATCTGTATGAATTTGTCAAAAGTGCAGCAGAACAAATAGGTGACCGTGTATGTGTGGAAGATTGAGGAATGTATGTTCCAAGAAATAAACTCCATAGTTTCAAAACCGATTTGATTCTTAGACTTGTGTGACATACATAATCAGGAGTACATGTATGCTGATACAGTGAAAGTAAGAAAAAAAATTCATTCCAGTAACTAGTACATGCACAAGTAAAAACTAAACCTGTCAAGAGGTGACATGTTCTTTTGTCTGTTTACTTTAGGATGATCATTATATTATTTTCTGTACATAGAAATGTATACATGTATTCGGTGCACCTACTTTCACTTTCTTTTTGCTAAAAAAATTAATTTTGTAAATAAGTACATACAGGTTTGTGTTGTACACAGTACAGTTTTGATCAGAGGACAGTATTGACATCATGGCAGTTCCGGAGATTACATTCAAAATGTTATTCTTGTTGAATTATACATACCCCATTGTCAAAATAATCAGTAATAAATACATATTTTGTTTATGTAGGATCCTTATGAAACACCAATCACACAGTCTTCTGGCAGACTGAAGGGAGATTAGTTGGGAAAGTATACAGTTCATAATGGCACAGTTTGACAGCCTCCTTTGTCCAAGAAAGGGATAGTTACTCTGTCATAAACAATGTCTGCAAGTCTTTTTTAGCAGCCATGCAAAAAAGAGCAGTGCACGGATACATGTATACTAGCAGCATGGTATCAAATGGATCATAAGTGAAACCAGTTTTAAAAAAAATATGCATGCATGAGGACAATAATTTTTTTTTGTTCATAAGAATATGGCAATGAGTAAGCGTGTTAACATAATGGACTCATCACAGACTTTCTACAGGTTTCTGTGGTAATTCTGCCATTTCATTTACATGAGGTACCGATCTAAAACTGCCCAGCTATTGATCATATATATGGACTAATGTTCGTTTTTTCCATACTGCTGTATATCAATTACATTAGTCTAGGACTGACAGAACTTCATAGGGTTTTGTTGTGTGCATATCAATATTGAACAGGCAACTGTATGGTATCATTAAAGGATACATGAAATGCTTTGTTTCATAATGTGCAGATTAGCGTCTGTAATAAACATATAACAGTACAAACGAAGTTGTCAGCTTCATTTTGGAGTGTAAAAATGGCTTCAAAGAACAGTTTTCTTAAGCCTCCAGCAGTCAGTCTGGAAATAAACTAACTTGCAGCATTGACGTCAGCGATGGACACCTGTTTGAAAGAACTCCGTTAGTTCAAGAAGGGGAACTATCTGTGTGTACATGTCACCTTGCCCACACTGTAGCGACATAGATTACTAGGCTTTGGGCTACTCGGGGTGTTCACTGAGTTCACGATTAAGATCAACAATGATGTAATTTCTGAAAAAATCCAACTGTTGACCAAAAATATGCGTAATATGGAGGGGTAATTGACAGGTATAAAAATACCCCCAAAATGAAATTTTTAAACAAAAATTTCGAGGCATAATTTTCTTCATTTGGCATAGAAGCATAATCTTTGTTTCAGAATGAAGTCGTTTTTATTTTACTGGTTAATTAAGCCTGATTTCAGCGAGTGGGCATGTTGTGCAAATACCTGCACCTCCTGGTAGTGCCAGCCACATCACTGCTCGGGTACATCAAAATCACCTCATTACCGAATGAAAAATGAAATGATCTGATTTTAATGGCATTAGTTTAATGATTCTGTGCTAGGGGCAGAAATGTGCAAGACTGAGTCAAACTACATGTGCATGTAACTTTTTGTGACCATATAATGAGGTGTGAGGTACAGATATAACATTCTGAGCACTAGTAACTACATTACTAGTAGTTTGTCTGGAGGTACAGTAAGCTGACTCGTGGCATGCATAAATAATATGAGTAATGTGAAAAGCTTGATCATATGTTCACTCAGGTAATCTACACACGGGTATGAGATGACACTGCCTTTTGTAGCACATATCTTAAAACAGCAATGATGTTATCAGTAATTATAGGCTTGGTTGAAATGCACATGTACTAATCTCAGGGCCGTGTACAGGTATGCTGGTCTTCAATTGCTTGCGAAGATCATGCAGTTTTCACAAATTACCACTGCCTATCTTTTATCATTGTAATCCTAACCACCCCCTTCCCAAAAAGAAAAAGAAAGAAAGGGGTGCAGGGTGAATGCACTCTTGTAAGCAAGCCTAGTTAGAATGTACAGTGTGCTGGGGGTATGGATTTGGTGATAGGTATTAGTGTATGACCATATACATGTAGCTAGCAGGTTGCAGTGTCATTTCTAGGCCCTGACTTGCCCTAGTTTATTCCTGTGTGCAAGTAGTGACTGAAACCCTGGGGTTTTTGTATATGTAGATCACAGTGCCCTAGACTAACGCCCTCCCCTCATGTGTCTGGGCCTCACCCCACCCCCTTGTCTCAAAGCAGACTACTGTATGTGGGAAGCAAGGCCAGATTCTTTTTTGAAACATTCTGTTAGGTATCTACATAACAAACACAGGAAGTGTGTATTCCTATAGGGCATAACAGCACTATGTTTTACTGCACCATACATGAATTCGCTGTAATTAGAAACGACCTTGTTATGAATCAAATGTGTGTGGACTGTGCATTTATGACAAGACCTATTGAGGTTATTTAAATGTTCATGTATTATAATTAAACATGCTCTAATTTTTCAACCTTTTCACATTTCAAAGAGCAACTTTTAGTGCAATTTAGGCACACCTTTAATTTGATTTTGAAGTCAAAACTACATTGTTTGGGTTGGCCAATTTCAGGGCTTCACAAAAAGCATAATTTTATCACTCCATACATAGTAATGCCTGCAGAATATGCTTGAATAAATACCTTGCAAACGTGCGAAATGGTTGAAGAATTTTTGAGATAGCAGTACATTTCATTTGCACATTTTGCAAGGTTGATCAGCTTCAGGGTATTAACAAGAAAGACAATAATTCCATCAATGTAGGAAGAATATTTAGTAGTTTTCACATGTCTGGCTTAACACGATGTGCCTGTAGATAGAAGCTTTACATTGAAAGAATTATACGTGATATAGATGTACATGTGCAAACTTCAGCCGCTAATTTTGATATGAAGTATCACAACCACTCTGTCATCTGATATGTCAAAATAATAAATATACTGGCACATGTACTTGTAATATTGTGTAAATATTGATCTGTTAAATTTCAAGATATGCAAATTATGCTGTATTAGACCTAAAAAAAATACGTCAAAAGAGCATTTCTATAGGCAAATATAGGTTATAAATACCACTTTTCATGCCAAAACTCAAATTTGCCATCCTAGTTTCCCAATAACCTCTCAAAACAAAGAACAAAATGATTAACTAAGTAATGAACGAAATGTTACGCCAGGTGCAGCAGATATCCACCATACTGCAAATGAGTTGGTTTGAGTTTTCTTTTCAACTACAGTATATAGCGAAATATATTGTAGTCAAAATTCACTGATGTCTTATTTACATATAATGAGAATGCCAATAG
This sequence comes from Liolophura sinensis, assembly GCF_032854445.1. Taxonomy (NCBI): domain Eukaryota; kingdom Metazoa; phylum Mollusca; class Polyplacophora; order Chitonida; family Chitonidae; genus Liolophura; species Liolophura sinensis. The sequence goes on from NC_088300.1 coordinate 66,730,923, forward strand.
TGTACTGATAGTGAAGGACCGCTGTGTGGTTTCAGCTGTGTGTCGGCATGTTACTCTGTGATTATGAAAGGCGCTTGAACTATTGACCGTCAGTATTGGAGAAAAGCCAGTGGCTGACATGCCTAGTGTCTCTGGGGTTACACAGAGGCTATTGCTGACATAATCACCTCCAGCTTACAGTGTCCATATCCTCTCATCCATATCCACCCTGGGTAACCAGGTTTCCTGCATGTAACGAAAAATTATACCATACTCAGCTGCAGGGTATATTGACACAGCAGTAAAGGGAAAGTTCTTGAACAGATTTGGCCTTGTCTTCCATGCATGCAACGTGAAAGATAATGACAGGTGTTGATATATTTAGGTTTACATGTAACTCAGGAGCCAATAATTTTAATATTTGATTCCCAGTTTTGCTCATTGATATGCATGTATGCCATAAAATAGGATGCATGAAGTGTTCTAGGAGCCAAGACAGAAATTTAGGACCACCATCTTTATTTAACCTCGGAATAGGATTAAATCATGTTGCACATTGCAACGCAGTATAAGCAGGTATTGGCACCAGAGCGAATCTCATGTTATTGATTTGGTTTGTGATCAAACATGAATTGCTATGTGAGCGTGCACTGATCAGTGACATGGTCAGTTACATGTACCTGATCATGCTTCGTGAAAGATGCTGGTGTTGTAGAATTTTATCTGACATTGGAAATACATGAGTGTGTAAAAAATCTATTTATACATTTAGATATGACATACCTGGATTTTAATTCTAATGAAGTATCGGGGCCTCCGTGGCTCAGTTGGTTAGCGCGCTAGCACAGCGTAATGACCCAGAAGCCTCTCACTAATGCTGTCGCTGTGAGTTCAAGTCCAGCTCATGTTGGCTTTCTCTCCGGCTGTACGTGGGAAGGTCTGCAGAAACCTGCGGATGGTCGTGGGTTTCCCCCGGGCTCTGCCCGGTTTCCTTCCACTATGATGCTGGCCACCATTGTATAAGTGAAATATTCTTGAGTATGGCGTAAAATACCTATCAAATAAATAAATAAAGTATGGCAAATCTGTTGTGATCACCATATCTATCTGCATACATGTATATAAAATCTTAATATAGCTTGTGGTAGTCACTAGTTTCCTTTGTAATACTCCATACATGTATAAACTGTTGAGTGGTGGGGCTCCACATGTTCTATTTTTTTTTTTCTCCGAATGGCAAAAATGGTTAGACATCAAATGTATTGGTCCATTTTTATTACAGCAGGCGATATTCCAGAAAATAAACATATATGCAGGTGCATGTAACATGCATAAGTTTTTGTTGTTGAAGTGTACCAATAAATTTAAGAAATTATGTTCTTGCTATGGGTTTCAAGCGTCAGTTTTACAGTCAATAAGGTGGACGAGGTTATTATTTTAAAGAATTTTTATTCCAAAGTTTTTTCACCTCATCCACCTTTTTAAGGATAGAAGTGCCACTAGACACCCATAGCAGAAATGTTATTTCTGTTCTATAACCCTCTGCAAAATGTTTAGTATTGGTAATATAACTTGAATAACAAAATAACATACGACCATTTTCAAACTCATACATGTACCAAGTAGCACAGAAAGATTCCATCATAGTTATTGTAAATAGTGTGAGGCCAACATCACAGTATCTTTCGCCGAGGATGGAATGGAAAGTAATTATTGGCATGAGAAATTGTTGTTCCACACCTGGTTTGTGGCATTTATAACCATTGAATTTTTGTCAACAAAAACAGCATCGCTTTTTATAAATACCTAGGTCTAAAGGTTCCATTTACATCATGGGATGAGTGTTTTGCCACAGAATTTATAGTCTGTGGTCTCCTTCTTTATATGTAATACAAAATGGTCAAGGATTATAGAATGTTAGATTAACCATTTTCTATCGCAGAGTACATAGTATTATGGGATGTATTCTGCAAGTATATTTTTTGTATCCATAAAGTGAGGGCTTTTGTAAAAGTGAAGTGCAGGTAATAAATTATGAGGTGAAGACAAATGTAAAGAGTCAGAGAGGTTTTGGAGCAAATATGGAAATACATGTATATGGAAACTCAGTGGTTGTTGTAATTGAAATAGTTCAGGTAGACTAGTCTGATGCTGCTTGTCCCTTTGTCCTTACCTTTGTGTGGTCTTGTCCTCTTAACTGTTAATATGTGATCCATCTGGATCAAGGAAAGCCTGTTCACTCATGTGTGACTCCCTTCCTAAAAATAGTCTTGCCCCTCATTGTCTAAAGGCATGCTGCAAATGTACACTGTATGATATGATCAGCAGGGTTTAGGACTGACCAGAAGTATTGTATTTTCTACAGCTTACTGATTTGTTTCCAGACGTGTGTGTAGTGATTTCCTCCCACTATAATCCTTTTCATATAAGTGAATTATTCTTGAGTACAGGGTATAACACCAATCAAATAAATAACACTAATCAGATAAATAAATAAATCTGTATGAGTGTTAACTTTGTTCTTAAATGTTGTGCTGTGGCATATCATGGTACAATACAATGGTTGTCTAGTAAATAAATTAAAAATATAAAAAAAAAACAAAAGTTTCCTTGTTGAAATACATGGTACATGTAAGAGCTTCATAACTTCTGGTCTGTAGTTGTGTAAGATACATATACATGCAAATTTGAAATTTTTTCCTTTTTCTGGCTCTGTTTTCTGTTTTTCTTTTATCATAAACGTGACTACTTAACAAGAGAACGCAGACATCGCAATACAACATCTAAAGGCAGATACAGTTTTGCTTTTACTGAGTGGATCAAAGTTGCTTACATATTCATTTAGAAGTCTCACTGCATCTACTTGGCTCTTTCTGGTTCAGCCATGGGTACAAGTCAGGAGGTTTTGTCATGTATGCGCTGAAGGGAGACGCTTTTTGAGGGCAGCCTGGCTTCCTTTACCCATAAATCGGATGAAAATACTAGACAGTGCTGTAAACATCAACTAAATAAATGCATTTCCTCTGAGCTTATACACATTCTCAGGTGGTCATGAGGATAAAATCATTTTTCGAGTTATGGAACAAGACCTATTTAGGGGTTATATACAACTGTTTGCTGTGTGCTCATAACTGTTGAAATCATATATACTGTATTGATATACGTGTATACTACAATTCTTATGATGTTTAGAACAGATATTGGTGGTGCTGAAAGCAAAAAAATTACAAGTCTGTCTCAGCTTATGTTATCATTTTTTTTTTATATGTTGTTCATTGGTATTGCATGCATATCCACTACAAAGAGCAGGCCAGATGTCTCAAACATTAGGACAATTAGGGCCTGGATAATTACCAAGCCTGCCCTATTCCAAGAAATGTTAGACTGTAAAGTGTTCCTTGTAATGAGGAAGTATTGGACATACACATGAACTAAACAGGGGTAAACTGTATCAGTTCTTTGTAACCCTATATATGCCTGTGGCAAAACAGTGTCACTGTCAGCAGTGGTTTATAGCAAACACCCACCAATCAGGCAAATAAGATAACCAGTGTTGTACCTTACAACTAGTTGTGTCATGTGCAGATTCACCCCCCCCCCTCCCCCTTGATAGTTATGTGTAACATAGTTCATTTTCTATAGGAGCCTGGCATCCTTAGATCAACAATAAGCTGTTTACTGGTCAGGCTACACGGGCTATTAGTACTTGTTCCGGTGAAAGATGCAATTTTTACTTTGTTCTACTAAAGTCTGAAGCAGATTCTAAGACCAAGGCTCAAGCCAATCTGGTTCTCAAAAGCAGTTTTGGCAGAGACATTAAGCACTGTAATCTAAAAGAGGACATTTCAATTCCTTGTAAATAATTAGGTTGCTTCATATAGCAAGCCCAAAAGCAGTCGACGGGTTTGAAAAGATAATATTTCTAAATCAAATCAGTGTGATGTTGGAATTGGACAGCATATGTCATTTGATGCTTTTGGCAAATTATTCAGTAGACTTGACCTCATTTTTCCCAATAATTTCTCGGAGGCAAAAAGAGCTCTAGGCTGTCTAAAATGGCATTACAGGCTATATTTGTCATCTGTTTTATTTCCCATAATAAATGTCTAAAACTGCCGAGAAGTAATTCATGTACAAAGCTGGCAGCATGTGCTGCAAAGCAAACATATTACATATACAACATGCAAGGTGATACTTGAAAAGTTCTTTGTTAGACATAACCAGACCATCCAAATGGATAGTGTCAGTCGGTAGGAATTCGTTCATGTATTAATTTTTTTTGGCCTGGCTAATGAAAAAAGATAGGTATTTTAAAGAAAAAAAGCCCCTCTTTCATAAAAATCCCAATATAATCTTTACAGTAGAGCCCTTTCTTGGAGGATAGGTTGGGCTACGCTCCACAAGCACACTTTAATGATGTCCTAAATCATGCTAAAGTTCACATGAATGCAGAAATTGTTTCATGTTTGACTTGTTATAATCAGTGTATCAGATCAGTGCATGTTATTACAATTAATATATGTTCTCATGAATATTCATGCATGGGACATTTAAATGAAGATTTTATTTTTTTTTATGGAATAGGAAATAGCGTTAACATTTAAAGATAGGGCCTGCCATGATGGTGGAAATGGTAATGTTAAAGCATTAACATTCTAAAATGATTTTAGTATATGTACCTACCACCAGCTGTGCAAATAAACAGTAACTGCCATAAATTTGCATTTTCTCCTGGCCATATATATATTTCATTGTTGCTAGGCAAACATGGCTACTTGTGGCTACTGCTGAACGTGCTCGGCAAATCACAGAATGCTAACATATAGCAGTTTTCCAGATTATGACTGCATAAATACATATAGCCACCAACTAAATTGCTGTATACTTTATAGTATTGAAATAATTTGCTTATTAATTATTCATAATCATTAGTATTTTCGATTTATACGTGACTGAATAGGGCAAAGACTGCGAACAATTATAGATATGCAAAGAAAAAAAGTGCTATTTAGAAAACATACATTTGTTGAAATTGTAACTATTGTCCAAAATCTGAGTTAGATGCACATGTATATCCTTATTTATGGGATATACATGATGTGCACGTAGTCTGTCAGGTTCTTTATTTGGATCTCTTTCTTTTAGATCTCCAGAACATGCTTGATATTGAATAGAACAAAAAATACACATAAACATATGATATTTTCATATATGAAATTATTATTTTTCATAATATCAATTATATGTACATGTTTTTGTGTATGTTCATTAAAAAAAGTGGCCTTTCACGAAGGACATTGCAGGCTTAAATCCAGCTTGGCTATTCTGCAACTTTAAGATGATTGTTGTCGGGTGGCTGATGAAATACATTCGTTGACTCCTGTTTTGCCCACATATAGACCTCACATAAAGGAAAATTTTTGAGTACACTATTAAAAAGGAGGCTGTACCAGAGATGATTAGCAAAAAAATTGATCAGCACATATCCAACTGAATGTTTGCTGCTGTTTTAGAGTAGCGTCATGTAAAATTGTCGTATATAGATGTATGAAGTATTGCTATCGAATGGTGCTTATGTGAAACCATGACCAAATCAATAAACAAATATTTGAATTTGATTTTTTTTACCTCTGTTATCATACATGTATTTGCTCATTTAACAGGGAAAAGAAAACTCAAGATATTTGCATTTGGTGTACTGCTTTTGTTTTTGATTATGCATACAAAATGACTTTGTGACATGATGCATTGAATGGCTTTGTTTTGTCGTTGACAGATTATGTGAATGGAGGGGAGTTGTTTACCCACTTATATCACAGAGAACAGTTCACAGAGGCTGAAGTAAGGATCTACATAGCAGAGATCGTCCTAGCCCTAGAGACGCTCCACAAGGTACAGTTTCAACACTGCACGCCCACAAGCACATCTGTCAAGGCTTTCATTGTATTTTTTAGCAGTTGGCTACCCTGGAAAAGTAGTCTGCTACAAAACAGATAATTAAATGAAACAAGATAGAAGCTATTGTCAAAGTAGGCAGCCACCTGCTAAATTTTTCACGAAAGTAGCAGACTGCTGGTAGCTGGTGGCCGCCTTCCAATGAACATCCTGACTATGAGTTGTGCCGTCTGTCTGTCAGTCGGTCAAACTTAAATACGTTTGTCCCCTTTCACCCAGATCCCTCATTAAGTGAATCACACATGTTGAAAGATAGGGTTTCAAAAATTTGACAGATATACAGACAGCACGATGTGTGGAGCTGCATATTACACCTGCGACATCTGAATTCTCACAGTTGCAGTCGCTGTGAGTTAAAGTCCCGCTTGTGCTAGTTTTCTCATCAGCAGTATGTGGGAAGGTCTTCCAGCAAGGCAGTGGATGGCTGTGGGTTTTCCCTGCACTATGATGCTGGCCTCCCTCGTTTTAGTGAAATATTCTTGGGTACGACGTAAAACACCAATCAAATAAATAAATATATAATTCCATAATTCTCATTGGTCATTGTGTTTTGTGCAATAAATACTCCAAATGTGGTTCAATATTGATAAATTTCGAATGCAGGGTTTCAGATCACATATCGGAAAAACAGGCGGATCTGTGGATAGATTTGGCATAATGTATACCCAGTTCCAGGGTTGTGATAGGTTTTTGTTCTCAAGGCAGTATCGGATTCAAATTTGTCCTATTTTTGTACAATTTTTATATGTAGATTTATTGTGTGGCCCCTAAGATCAAGTTTGAAAACCTGTTTTATCCATGGGTAAGTCTTTTGTATTTAGTATGGAATTTAAATTCTGTGAAGTTGCATATATATAATGTCTTTGTAGTGTTACACTTACGCAATATTTTGTAAATGGCTGTTAAGATTATACCCTGGTATTGTTTCAGCTTGGGATCATCTACAGGGACATTAAGCTGGAGAACATATTGTTGGACTCTGGGGGCCATGTGGTGCTGACTGACTTTGGCCTTAGTAAAGAATTTCTACCTCATGAAATGCACTCCGTAAGTTCCAAGGCTAGCTTACCTGTAAGGTGGGAGAAGGGAAGATTTTTTTTCCTTAGTGTTGTCAGTGGTTTTCGCTATATATATTTCTATGATTGTTCTTTCGTGCCATAAGTTCACGCTTAAATGATAGGTAGGTGTTAGTTTTATGGGTGGAAGAAAGTTGACTGCCAAGGGTGAACTACTGATCTTTGGCAAATCACAGATGACTGTCCCACTTTTGATTACAGCCTTGAATGCCACATTGGTTGAAAACAGGTGGCCTGCAATGAATGGTAGACTGCGCAAACAGCCAGTCAAGTATCATTGATAGCTTATTGTCACCAAGGCCTCATGAACAGGGAGAGCAGAGGAATCTAAAATTTCCGTCCAAGGCTGGATTTGTTCAATATGAGCTTAAGGCCATGACAATTTTAGTTGTTGTCGTACAGGATGAATAAATGTCGGAGGATGGTATAGTAATAAAAATTTGAAAATCACTCAATTTGTGTAAAATGTGTACTATCGCGGCAATTTTTTTTATGATCAGAAAGCCTAACAAAACAGGAAAATCATAAAATATGGGGATGAACAAAATAAAAGGTGGATTTTCAGTTATACTTTTACACCATTTTTAGAGTCGCCTAAGGCTAAATCAATGTTCATTATCCCCATGGCTTGCCCACACCTAACCAATCGTCTTTGGAGACAGATTATTAAATCTTATATTTTAAATTACTATAATTATCCCATTATTGAGCTGTTTTGTGCTAATAATGTCATGGCTCGAGTTCAGTTTGCTTTTTTCTTAACGTAAAATGACAGGGCCATGTCTTGAGTTCACTCATAAACCACCAGGAGTGTAATGTGATACTAGCATTACATTTGTCAACAGCCGTTATAAAGAAGGCAAAAATCACATATTGCTGGGCATCGGTTAGGTATTAAATGTACACTACAATAGAGAGTTTGCGCTTTACTGCATGAGACTGCATATCAACTACCTGTGCTCAATTGAAGTGGATGAAAAGTGGAAAACTGAGGTTATCCTGTCTTCATGCCTTACTCTTATACAAATAGGACATTTTACCCAAATATGTTGGTTTAATTTTTCTCAAATTTTATACACAAATCACTTAACATTCAAACAGCAATGAATATATAGTTTGGCCAGAATTAATGCATATTAAATACATTTGATTAATAGATAACCTTTGTGAAGCGTGTTCTTGGTGTGTTTTTATAAATTTCTAGACCTAGTACATAATTATATCATATTAAAACTGTGCATGCACTTAACCCTACGTGGATAAATGGGAGGGAATGCTAGCAGTAACACAAGTCATTTAGAAAGAATGTCAAATACCACATTGCAATTTTCAGTAGACACAGCATACATGCAACATAGCCATATCAGCTGTTATTAATTGAGTGTTTATGATATTAGCCATGTACATGCACAGTCAGCTCTGCCTTTAGTGCCTGGAGGTATAGATATTTAGCAAGGCTGTATTGGCTGAGTTGAGTGTTATTGGCTGAGGTTACAGAGTGCAGAGGTGTAGATGCATAGTAGGATAGCTGCTACAATACTCCGATCATAACATGCACTGTCTCTTTATAATAAAAACATTGGTGATCAAGGGTTTCTCATTGCGTTGGTATTGGCTTTCCGGTCGATACTAAGGCAATTCAGGAGCCCTCGAAGGGCCTTTATGGTTGTGGAGGTTAGCATACTAGCGCAGCACAGTGACCCCTGAGCCTTTGACCAATGAGATCACTGTGAGTTCAAGTTTAGCTTATGCTGGCTTCCTCTCCGGTCGTGTGTGGGATTTTCTTGCTTACAACAAGAGGACGGCTCTAAAACTCTAATGCTCTGAAAGCACTTGATTAATAGCATGATATAAATACATATATGACAAATTGACCTTAACTTTAGAATTTCACTCTTGTCATGCTTGTATGCCAAAGTAGAAATTATACTGATAACATGTGGCATTTGTTAACAGATTTGTGGAATTTTTCTTGTATTCTTCTTTTTTTATTTTAGAACACAAGGGCATATTCATTTTGTGGCACAATAGAATATATGGCCCCTGAAGTAGTAAAAGGGGGCAACACAGGTCATAATTTTGTAAGTACATGTATGCATTATACAAACTTTGTCGAGGTTCTTTTTACTTTATTTTATTTCACATAAATCCAGATTATTATGAAAAATTTATTTTATTCCTGATCTGTTTATTGGATTTCATAAATATGTGAATTTGTTACAATATCAGTGATGATTCTTCATGTCATTGCAGTGCTGATAAGCCATTCTGTGAAACCAATTCCCTCAACTTGTTATGATTTTATAAAATTCAAAAGACATTCATACAGTATTTTCCTTAACAGCTCATGGCTTACCATGCTGCTGTAAATGATGTGCAGGGAGCTCTACTTTGAGGAAATCTGGCCATGTCTCAACATATTGGAGTATTGTCATTGCCCCCACTGATGTTATCAATTGGAAAATGAGATAGTGTTACTCCTGGAATTGTTAGCAATGTTTGTGGCTACTGCAGGATGTTGGCTGTCATTGCCAAATTTATGCATTAAATAACTAACTGTAAAGCATTGAAACACCAGTTAAATAAAGCAATCTTTATATATGTTTTTCAACCAGCCTTGAGAATAACTAAGAAAACTTTGTGTTAAGTTTAAATCATTTTCACTTTCCTGACATTAGGCAGTGGACTGGTGGTCTTTAGGCGTCTTAACATATGAACTCTTGACCGGTGCGTCTCCATTTACCATAGATGGAGAAAAGAATTCTCAGTCTGAAATAACAAGGTAAGTACATCAAACATCAGTTACAGTAAATAACCTAAAATTTTGCTGATGATCGAGTGGCGCATTTTCCTTATTCTGAGGCTCCACTGGTCTTGGAAAGTGTTTTGAGGTTTGTTTTGAAAGTGTGATAATGGATTGCTTCAGTGGCCTTGGTTAGAACCTACGCCTCGAAATACCTACGTCTCGGGATCAAACCATGTAATTTGACTTGTTGGCCCAGTGTCAGTATAATGTGACTGGTTTCATAGTATGTCTGGTGTCTTCGACATGATACTTAAGTGGCGGCAGGACCTGCCAAAAGAAGGCACAATATATGTACACATGTTTAATGACCCCTCCTCATAATATGAATGAAAAATTAAGTACGACTTTATACCCCAGGTGTACATACATACATACGTATTGGGTAAATGGAAGTTTCAGAATCAAAATTAACATTTTAAGGCATCTATTTGCCTCTAAAAATGCATTTTTGGGGTGAAATATTAGGTCATTTGCTATGTTTCATGAAGTGCCTTGCGTTTCTGTCTGATGAAAGTGATTTGATTTTAATATTGATATTAAATCTTTCACCCATTGAAGGTAAACTCTTTTTCCTTTTATATTCAAGCCATAGATGCAGGAAGTAATGTAGTGTGCGTAGTAGACAATAAATGCTGTTTGGTTCAGGTGGGGGAAAAAAAGGCCAACATACATACATGTAATAAAACTTTACATAGAATAGAACTTTACATAGAATAGAACTTTACATAGAATAGAACAGTATGGGCAACAAAATCCTCCTTAACTTGTCAGCATTTTACTTGTCATTCTGTGAAAGTAAATCTTAAAAAAAAAAATATATATAATAAAGTATTTCCACAGACAGTTTTCTTTTCCAAAATATTGTGTCCCTATTTTCATGTATTCATGTATAGAACAATGTCCGTTAAATTATTTGAACAAAATGGTCAATGTCGATCATCTTGTGTGACTGGCTCTCAGTTTCATACATGACTGTTTCTTATGTTGCAGACGTATACTCAAATCTACACCGCCAATGCCAAAGAACTTCTCACCAGAGGTGAAGGACTTGATTTTGAAACTTCTTAACAAAGAACCAAGCTTACGGCTTGGATCAAAAGGCAGTGAGGAAGTTAAGTCTCACCCATTTTTCCAGGTAATAACATAGCTCTGTTTGGTTTGATTGTTTTCTGTGTAAAGCAATCAGTTCATTACAAGGGAACATTTTACTGTGAAAACAGAATAGATACTATTCAAACCAACTTCCCTGGAAGAAATAAGTTGACTCATTACCTTTAAAGCTCATTATTAGAGATGAAATATCGCTTGTGTCAAGTTTCACTCCATTTGACTTTAAAATATTCCCTTTATGTGGACAAATTGCCAAATATTATATGCATAATCAGCCGATTAACATATTTCCGTCTGTTAGTCTGATCAAAAAAGCTATAATTAGTATGTTGACATAAAGATAGGACCCAATACTGTCATTTCATCATGATTTAGTCCTGTTACAAATTCTGTACTCTGTTGACATAAGTAGATGGTACAAAATACCTTATTTTGCACCATGGTGTAGTCCTATGACAAATGCTATAATTTTTGGGAGAGGGGTGGGGTGGGGGTGGTGTACGTGTATAAGAATAGGGTTACATTCTGTAATGGGCATCGTCATTTTGTCCCGTTGCACTCAGTTTGCTGACATATAAATAAGGGCCTAAATGCATGTACACAAATGCTGTACTTAGTAGGTTGGCAAACAAAGAAAATACATGTAACATGTTGAGCATGTTTGGTCACGCAAGTGAAGACAGTTCTGGAATGGCTGAAATACTTCTAAGCAAGACTAGATTAGGCACTGCCAGTAGGTAGATAAGCAAATCTTAAATTCACATTTTTGAGTTTCTTTTATTGCGGCTGTCATACAATAAGATTTCCCCAATTCCCCATTGCTGACGATATGTATTTTCTGTTACAAATCAGTCTCTAAATTGGGATGATGTTGCTCATAGAGTTGTGCCAGCTCCATTTGTGCCCAAAATTCGGCATGAGTTGGATGTAAGTAACTTCAGTGATGAATTTACAAACATGATAGCCGCGGACTCCCCAGCTATCATTCCGGCAAATGGAGAAAAAATATTCAAGGTAAGTAGCTTATTTCCATTATGACACATGGAAACAAGTCTTCGAGTAAAAGGTCCAAAATGTGGAATCCTATGAAAAGTCATGTTTATTCAAATATGCGTTTGTGTTATTTTGTGTTTTATGGGGAAGCTGTCATTAGAAATTAAAGAAAAATGGAATAAAAATAACAGGGAAAATCCAAGTTTAAATTTTGTCCAGTCTTGATATTTTTTAAATTATTTTCCTGTTCCCTTAATGTAGATATGTCTTCAACAGGAAAAAAATTGGCTAGGAAAGTTTACATTTCCAACAAATCAGACAATTTTTTATTTTTTATTTTTACAACCTCCAACAACAGTGGAAAAAGATTTATTATGCCTGTAAAACAACAACTTAAATTGATGTGACCTTAGCAGACTTTGCAGCGTAACATTTAATTGAAACAGACCCTCTGTCCTCTACCCATAATCGTAACCAGTCCTCACTTCTGATGGGAGGTGTCTACGCATCAGTCAAGCTAATGAGAAATTTTATTTCCAGACGGATATAACTGATGATATGTAGATGTATTTATGTTTTGTCTTGTAGGGTTACTCCTTTGTGGCTCCCTCAGTGTTGTTCAGTGATAACACTGTCAGCAATCAGCTGTTAAGACCCTCCGGTGAATATCAGCCCAATGATAGACAATTGCTTTACTCCAAAGTATTTAAGGTAAGGTATTATGATAGTGTCTCTTGTTTCTGCAAAACAGCAAAGTTCTCTAAAAAGTATCATACTTTATTATTTTAATGAGATTTCACCAAATAGCATGTAAAATAAAATATGCATACTGCACAAAAGACTGGTGTGAGTTGAGGCAGCCATCTTGAGAATTTTATCCAATCAAACATGTTGCTATCGGATTGTGCGGCCTAAAGTTGTGACATAACCTTTGCCCATTCACTCCATGAAGTGACCTATGATAACACAGAACTACAGCATAAGACATCATTTTGAGATCATTTTCAATGATTTGGTTACATGCACCCAAAGGGCCATTTCACACAGTGTTGTGGGGCAGGTCTGTATCATTTACGGACCACCACAGACATGAAAAGACTTGATTTACAAGCCGTGTAATTCAACAATACCCTCTCGGCCTAAACCACATTCATCTCCACAAATACATTTTCTGTCGTTCATTTTAGCGTTTAGTCAGCAGTTTCTAAATAACAAATATTAGAGTCAGTGCAGAATTCATTAGGATAACAATTAAAATCAGTGAAATCTTATAATTTCTTTTTCTCTGAAGTTATTTGAACTGAAGAATTTAAATTTTGCTCTTTCGTCTTTCTCGCATACAAGGGATGTTTTGTCTTTGCTCTTTTATGAAATACAGTGAAATTATTGAAACACTGTGTTCAAGCCGAGGTGCTTGCCATAAATATTAGTTCATGTCAGGAGTATGAAACATGAACTCTGCTGCTGATCAACTCGTAACATAGTGACTTGAAGCAGGGGTCCTATGCTGACCGAGCAGTCAGCTGCCTTAATTTGGATCATTGGCTTTACATCGTTCACAAAGTTTGTCAGTTACATGTACTTGGTCACAGATGGTGAATTAATTTGGGTTCTGCAGACCCATTTTTAAGACTGGGCAATGAGTTTGATTGTGATTTAAAAAACAAGAACCCTAAGTAAACAAAGTGATTTGAATCCAAAATTCATCATTCTGTCACATATTTAATATGCTATTTTCAGAACTCACCATTTTTCCAAAACTATGAACTTGACCTAAGAGATGGTATGTTGGGAGATGGGAGCTTTTCAATATGCAGGTGAGCTGTTCTATTCCAGATGTAGTTAAGGTGTGGAATTTGTAAACTGTTTTCATTTGATACTTATTTCAACTGTCCTCTTTTGCTTGTTGGTGTTTTTCTCTCATCTTTGCTAACAGCTTAACTCTTGTTTCCAGCTCTCATTTGGACAGACTGTTTACAAAAAAACAGTCTGCTCTTTACAAAAATAAAGTATTTTACTGGAAAAAAAAAAAAAAAAAGAGAATGTTTTAGTTTTTTTGATAATTCCCAAATATACATCTATGTGAATGAATAAGGAATACAGTTATAACTCTTGTTAGGGTAATTGTGTCATGATAAGATGCCAATGTTTGGCAGACGTTTTGCATGATAAGCTCATAAATCTGATTTGGGATACTTTTCCAAATTTGCACTCAGACATTGTCAGCCGTTTTCCATATATTTGATTAACTCATATCCATACCTGCTGCATTGTTTCCTTCATCAGATGTCTCAATATTATATTATTGATAGGTTATCTTGTGCTTGTTTTTAATGGTATTTTAGACAGTGATCTTTTGGTCTTTGAATAGAAAGTGCCGGCATAGGAAGACCAATCTGCTGTATGCTGTGAAGATAGTGGCTCGCCGCATGGACTGCACCAGCGAGATCAAGCTGTTAAAGTTGTGTCAGGGTCACCCCAATGTGGTCACTCTCATTGACACTTTCACTGACGAGGTCAGCTGACGTGTTAATAATGATTAATAAAATAATAAGTATACTGAGCTGTGCATGTAGTAAGAGAGTAACATTAAGGGTAAAAACTTTGTATTTCAGTTCCGTAGGGTGGATAGCCCAAGCTCTGGTCGGCTTATTCTAAGGTTATTGGTACAGGTGGTGTGTCTTGTCTGGTGCATTATATTAGTCAGCATTATATAGGTAAATAGGCCTGCTTAAAAAAAAAAAAAAAGAAAAGAAAAATGTTAAAACCAATAGGAAACCTATGCAAGTAAAACAAATCATCTTACCTGGTGCCTTTGCATGGTATTCCAGTGAGTCAGCATTATATTTGTAAATATACCTGCTTTAAAAGAGGAAAAATTTAAAACCAACAGGAAGTAAAACAAACCCATAAAAAAGTTCTTTTCTGGGCTTTCAGTTTCACACTTACATTGTCATGGAGTTATTGAAAGGAGGAGAACTGTTGGGAAAGGATACGAAAGAAAAAGAGCTTCACTGAAACTGAAGCCAGTCGTATCATGAAGTCTCTGGTGTTTGTCGTGAACTTCATGCACAATCGCGGTATCGTCCACCGTGACTTGAAGCCAGAGGTCAGTATTTAGTGTTTACAGGCCTTGAAATTTTCAAGGACATCATTAATAGCACTCTCGGAAACAATCTGAGGGAAAAGCTTTTCAATTAAAAATGCCCCTCCAGTTTTACAAATTTTGGGTTGTAGATATACTTCATAAAATGCTTTTGACGCTATTACCGTAATCACCCCATAAAGGTGCAAAATAAGGTCAATAATGGTCATAAAATAGTACTTTGTTGCTGTAACATTAATCTTTTCGGTTTGATACTATCCTACCTTCAACATATTTGTCAGTCAGACAAAATGGTTAACTGTGGACATGGAAAATACTGTAGACATGCTTAGACATGCACATATACCGTACATAAACTTACCTGCCAGCATAGATGGCTCACGAGATGTCACCTGCTGTTGTTTGAGTGAAATATTCTTGAGTGTGACATGAGGAATACATATATGTTCAAGTAACATCAGGCAGATATGGTTTAATGACATGAAAAAGTGTTCAAGTGTGACAGTGTTATTTATGCAGCAGCCTTTTTTGACTCTCCAGCTCTCATACAAATACCATTGTTAAATGACAGTAAAGAGCATTGAAATAAACCTAAAATAAATCACCAGTCAGACTAGCCAATACTGATGGCTGATTGAAAAAAAAAAAGAATATGTTCAGAGTGCTTCGTCTTAGTCAAGGTTTGTTATGTTTCAGAACCTACTTTTTGAGGACAGTTCCGATGATGCTGAGATCAAGCTGGTGGATTTTGGGTTTGCTCGCCTTAAGAAGCCAGATCAACCATTACAAACCCCATGTTTCACCCTTCATTATGCCGCCCCAGAAGTGCTCAAACAAACCTCTGTTATCAAAGATGGTTATGATGAGTCCTGTGATCTCTGGAGTTTAGGAGTGATTATGGTAAACCTGTGAATGATTGCTAACAAAGGAGCATTTAATATTGCCAACAAAGGAGCATTTTATATTGCTAACAAAGGAGCATTTTATATTGCTAACAAAGGAGCATTTTATATTACTAACAAAGGAGCAATTTATATTCTGCATTAGATGTCTACTCTCATCATAAAGTAAAAAAATATGAAGTTTTCTTCTTTGCTTCATTAAAAGAAAGACAACTAATAATTTAACCACAGTTATTTCGGAGGAATCGTAGAAACAGTATCAGCACAAAAAATTCAGTGAGTCCAGATCAAGGGTTGCCAGCAACCTGCTCAAATTTCTCCACCAGAATTCTGGTAGTGGTCGTATAAGTGGAATATTCTAGAGTATGGTGTAAAACACCTATCAAATAAATAAACCAAAAGTAATATTTTTATGATGGTTATTTGTTTCTATAAATGTGCTTTTTGTTTGGCAGATTGTTACATAAGTTACGTTGAAAAATAGATAACATAATTACTACATTTGCTGATCTGCGTTTACAATAAATAATGATGTGCTTAGTAATGTATCTCTGACAACTTTGTAAAACAGGCGATAGATAAAAATGAATGTCTTATGTTTCAGCATTTCTATTGATGGTTTGGAGACTGCATTTCTGTCTCATTCTGTCCAAATAGGATGTCGTTGTCCTTCTACTTAGGATATATCTTAGTTTTAGTATACATGGATGAAGAGTCATCTCACTGAACTGTGCTCTGAGAAAAAAAGATATGTGTTATTGGGTCTGATTTTTGAATAAATTTTCATTTTCTCTTGTTTTCAGTATACTATGCTATCAGGAAAAGCTCCCTTCCAGATCAGTGGAAAAACTGACAGTGCTACCTCCATCATGCAGCGTATAAAGGGAGGCGAGTTTGAGTTCAAAGGTCAGGAATGGGATGCTGTGTCACAGTCGGCCAAGAAGCTTATCAGAGGTACAGTTGTGTTCAGAGCATTGAGGAAGATTTGTTAGAATCACCATGATTTGGTCACTGCTGATGAAGGAACTCATGAAGGAAAGTTCATGTACTTCAGAAGAATAGCAATAAAAAACAATGACCATTTCAGTGTGCTGCAGCTATTGATGGCTTGTTTACCTGAAATCTCCCTATGAGTATATCAAATTGTAACTATAAAAAGAATGTTCGTTTCAGTGGACTGGTGCTATGGATTGCTGATGTACTTGAAGGTACATCAGAATGTAGAAACATTCTGCTGTAATGTTGTCGATATGGTCATTTTACTCTGTCTGCTACATGAAGACAATGATATGATATGTCTGAAATACTGTTGAAAGTGACCTCAATCTGTCAAACAAACAAACTAAACAAACCTTGCCTTGATTTTCTCAGTTTTCGTACTAACTCGTATTTTGTGAATATATTAAGTACCAGCCTGTTAACTCCCTATGAGGGTCCTCTTGGGCTGATTTACCCGTATATAAGAGAGTTGTTGTGTCCTTGACCAATGGGGTATTCATTTACCACGGATTTGTCTGAGTTTCAAGTTGGGAAATTTTTCACAAACACATAAACTATGAGTCTAACCTGTCAACCTTGGGATAAGTGAAATATACTTCGAGTATGTCTGGTGAAATTTAAGAATATGTTTTAAGCTGCATTTTGTTGTGAAATTTTATTTGTACATATACATTGACAAAGTGATTGACAAATGTTCAGATTATAAATTCTGCAATTGTGTGATGTCTTGTCCTCTTGTAATTATAGGGCTATTGACTGTGGATCCCAAACAGAGATTTACCATGAAGGATCTTCAACACAACGAGTGGCTGTCTGGCAGCAACACTCAGATCTTCTCTGCCACACCTCTGATGACTCCAGGAATTCTCAGTGCCTGTAGTAACTCTGTGCAGGTTCAGCTCCAGGCGACAATGAACGCTTTCCACAAGGCTACCAAGGAGGGGTTTCGCCTTCAGGATGTGGCCAAAGCGCCTCTTGCTCAGAGACGCAAAATGAAAAAGAGCTCCACCGAAGCACGGAGTAGTTCAAGTGACAGTACAAATTCTCACGGTTCAGGCGGTTCCCTGACGCAGTCTCCTATGCGTCAGTCCCAGTCCCCCATGCGACAGTCCCCAGTAAGAAACCTCTCCAACACATCGCACTGCTCCGCCAGCAGTACGGGCTTTGTGCCAGGCCGCGTCCCTACGCCCAACAGTAGCACTCAGCTGCAGGAGAACTCCGGAGTGTTCAGTTACAGAGACGCACGCATTGCCTCCATGCTTCTGTCTGTGAACACAGGTCCGGAATACGGGGGCAATGAAGGCACTGTGCAGCCGCCTCCGGCGCACACTGGCACTAAACGTAAGCTGAGTCTCGAGTCCACTACAAGCACGGACGAGGAAGACTGTATCATCATTGGAGATGAGGATGAGGACTCTAATAGTGAGGAAGATCAGCAGTCTGTACCTACGGATCTCTCCATGCCGTCTGCATCAAAGAGATCTAGGACTGAAACTATTGTCATAGACTGATTAAGGGGAAAATAATGCACTGACATTTCAAAGCTCATATCGTTTTCTTGAAGAGTCTGTTTTCACCAAACTGTCAGCACCTTTTGTCCAAGACCGAAACTTCAGTCACAAACTAATAAAGGGCAGATAACTCCAGGGAGCTTAACCTTGTTGATTTGAGCAGTCTGTTCCTGCAGATCTGTCCCATGCCTTCTGCCTTGAAGAAACCCAGGATTCACTCCCCTACCCTCCACCCGACTACTAAATAAGGGGCAGATAACCTATGGAGAGACATTGTACATAGCTAGTGTCATCAAATTCATTGCTGACACTGAGTGAAAAGAAAGTTCCACCTCAGGGTTAGACAACCATGTCTAGTGAAGTGAGTGAGTAAGAGCCAGGCATGTCCATGGTAATGCTCATTATTGATCACTTCACGTGTGTAGCTCTCATTTTCCTGACAAAAGTGCCTACTTAAAGTGCCTATTGTTGGAGGTGTCTATCTTCCCGATGTGTCCAGTGGCTTAGCAAAGCACTGGCGTACGTCTGTCAATGCTAGTCCAGGCCTTTACATTAATGGGGTGTGATCCGTGTTTATGACATAGGTCAACAGCCCATAGGCCACTGTTAATTAATTGCTTGTTTCTCTTGAAGCTGTACATCTAAAATTTGAGAGCAAATAATTAAAAATAAATGTGAGATTGAAAAGTGGATTTTTCTTGGAATTTACAGTCATTTTGTTTCGATAAATGAAACATAATTAATAATTATAGAAGCGTATTGGCTTTCTCCTAAACAAGATGATGAGAAACTAACTGTTAAATAACAGAGTCCTTACAGTTGTAGGTTTTGGAATATTTTTAGGGTATTTAAAATATGTCTCCAGGTTGTTATTTTTACCTGTATGATATTGTCCACTTTTGACTTGACATCAAGGTGTATTGAGGATATGTTCATATGCATGTTTTCTTGTACAGAACTTCTAGAATTGTTATCCTAGATCATATTAATGCTTATGCTTTACAGCGCTGCAGTCCTACTCTAGATGCAATCTTAAAGCATTGTAATTGTCATGGGGAACAGCACTTGCATTATTCATTTGATGTTTTATGACTTTTTTTTCATGATGAATACACTCACAACCGTGTATGTGCAATTGTCTGTATTGAGGACGTTAATCTTCCGTGTTGAATGTTGTGCACGTACAAAAGCAACCATCAGAAGGGTGAAATCATTTTTTTATTGTTCCATAAATGATTGTTATTATTTATGGGTTAAATTAATGCCTGCTTTGATGAATATTATGGATTTTAATAAATTTGTGCATGCATTTTCCCCCCTTAATTAAAAAAGTTACTGTGTATCTTGTTAATACCTTGACACAGGAGAAAGGTAAACTGTACTTTGTCTGAACAGAAAGTCACCAATAGTGTTTAACAGAATTATAACTAAGCATGAGTGTGGTGTTTTTGAGTACAATGCTTTCTTGAAGCAGCACATGTAGTAACATTGTTATTATTGATTGGCCTGCCAAGTTCAGGATGCTTTAGGAAACACGGGTTCATTTGTATCACCGCTGTGTGTGGCAAGTGTAATTGATTATCTCCCTTTGTTGATGTACGACAATACACCAGATGACCTGTATGAAGAGAGGATTTTAGTTTCTGCTCAATATTTCTGTCTTGATGGTTTGGAGGTATATGTGATAATTCGTAAAACTGTTGGTGGAGTGTGATTGGGTGTTAACATTTTTGAATGTAAAGCGAGTTGGTGATGTCAAGTGAAATGATAATCTTGTTCAGCTCACTCATATCTGCCGACGCTTTTTGTCCTTATACACGTATATTTAGCCCAGAGTGGATTTGAAAAGATGAATGTATGTGGTTTGGAAGAATGGAAGGCCTGATGTATGTCTTGTATATACTACATGTTGTTCAGCGCTGTGATATCTACTGTTGATCTCTCCTTACATAGCACTGAGAAAACTTTCTATGTATCTTCAACTCTGTGATTCAGGCCATAATTTAAATTCACCTTGCAACACAGGATATATAATATGAAGATCAATCAGGCAAGCAATGTCTTCCGGCATTCTTTGTTCCGATTTTGTTGCTGGTCACAGGTCTAGATCCTCGGTTGTTGTTTTGTAGCCCATGCTATGTTACAGTGGTTGTTAATAAAGTGTGGTGCTAGTTTTGCTGTGATGAGAGCAAATATGGAACTAGTAAGTGGTTATCTGGCAGCTTGTATTTGGGACATTCTATTTTTATAGATATGAACTCTTTAAGCATTTCAAAATTTACCACCGTGCATAATGTAATTCAGGACATAGCTTTTCATTAAAAATGGCCGACTCTAATATTTCATGGTCTCTTCCTGAATAGTTTTGTACTAGTTTTAATGACGCACAGTTTTGACAATTTTTCCTCATGCATACATAAATGTTCGATCAATAATACTATACTATACTGTATAGTACTGAACTATAATAATGTCCTTGGAGAATAGGACCCTGATAGTGCCCTAGCGTGTTTGTTTCCGTCATATCCTTAATCTACTGAATCTCAATGTTCTCTAACATTTTGCTGCAAAATAATTGATGTTTGGTCAGATTTTAAATCTGTAATGTGTATTTTTCTTTTAGTCAGTTAAGGCAACATTTAAGTCAGTCCCATGTGATATTAACAGATATGACATAATTGATGTAGACTTTTAATCCTGCTGAATGACATCAGGAGAAAATCCTGTATTGATTTGACTCAGAGTATGATAAGGGTTTGAAGAGAATTCAGATTTCGGGTTTTGCAGTCTTTCTTTACAGAAGGTTTACATGATAAGCATACACCAGTTGAGGGTTTTGTGGTATTTTTTGTTACCAGTGAAGTATCACAAGATATTTGAACTTCTTGTCTTAATCTACATGTATGAAGTAATATTAAGCTCTATGTCACTCTCTCAGTGAGATGGTCTGTCAAATTTTTGATATTGGTACCCATCTTGTTAACATGCACCATTCACTTAGTGAGGGGCTTGAGTGCAAGACGTGATCATCTTGATGTTAACTTCGATGTCAAATAGCATGATGTCAGAGTACAAACTAGTGTGAATTTGTACTTGCATTGTAGGAACACTCTGAGGTTGTATTTGCTGTTTGCCCCTTTGTATGGCCTTAATGCACTGTATCACATATGCCATATTTTCATTTCCTTATTCATGTGTATGTATGCAACATGGGAATTTGCTAGTCATATTCTGGTGTACAGACCCCGTGAAATTTGTAATCGGTCCACTTATGTATCCGGTAGATATTATAATGGATACACTAACAATGAATGCCTGTCTTTTTTTATTTTTTTCTCTGTTTTGTACATGCTTTGAGTTGCATGTACATATATACATGCCTAATGTATTGTGAATGATTTCAGACAGCAGCGTTATAAGAGACTTTTAAGCCTTTTTATTTTCTTTTTTCTTTGGCCGAGAATCAACCACTGTCATTTTTGGCCACACGTCCACACTGCTCACAGTGGGTGTTTCAGTGACTGCAATTGTGAAGCACACTTCCATACTTACAGTTGGGGTGAAATTTTTCAGAGAGGCACACAGCCTTAAAACACCTTGTCTCCACAGATAAAAATTAGACCAGTATCGTGCGACAAATTAAAACTACATTGAAGGTCAAAGTAAATGTACAACATTTAACATTTATCGGGCTAAAACTTACATTAAATAAAAAGAAAATTCAGCTTAAAATCAAGCGTGTTTGTACAAAGACTGAAAGACTGATCTTATCGTTGGAAATAATTAACTGCCTACTTGTACCAAGTTGATTAAGATTTATATGATGATTTAATTGTAACACATTAATAACTTGAAACTGATACAAGCTGAGTCAGGCATAGTCCCATGAGGATTTTGGATGAAGTCAAAATTTAAAATAAACTTTAATTTTTGTTGCCTAAGAATTTCAAACTGTTTGATACAGTTATCTCATTCAACAGATGTATTTCCCAGTTTTAACTCCTGCGGTCCATATGAAACTGCAAATGTTGAATGGAGTCAAAACAGACTTTTTGGAATTGTGGCCAAATGTAGGCTTATGATCAGATTTGAATATAGAGTTCGTGTGTTAAAGCAAGCCATAAAATTTCTATACATCAGATCAAACATGCTTCATCCCATTTTTCCATGAAAGTGCTTCATTCCAATCTTTTAAGGTACAGTATTACATGTGATATCTTATACATTTATCACTGTTTATCTCGGTGGGCAAGTGTTTTACATCACCTTTTAGAAACCTAAGTAGAAGACCAAGAATTAAACATGAAACCATTTTGTAGCTCAGTATTTTAGCATTTATTATATTATGAGTTACAAAATGGCCTATTTCCTGGGATTTTCACTAATTTTTTTTTTTTTTTTCACAATTTTGTCCTTTCATTGGTTGGAAAATTATTTGTGCATATTGATACCTTACCTGTGACTAGGGTATTTCTGCTGCTGTTTTTTGTTGATCTGAGAGCTCAAGCAAAAATAATCCTTGCTTTTTCTGTCTGAAAGCTACATTCGGTCTGTTGTTTTTGTCGAGAAAAGATGTGTGGATGTTACCATAGTGTGTAGTGTAGTAGGATATGGTTAAGGGAGATGTAGTGTGGATGGAGTATGTGTTGCTTATAATATTGTTGTAATGTATTTGGAGAAAAGCTAGTTCTTTTTTGCAAGAGTTAAATTTTTAGAAATTTTAAAAATTTCATAAGATGATTTTTCATTTTATTTTCCTAGTCATTTTCTTTGCTAACTGTTGTGCTTTTGTTTTAAACCTATCTTACTGTTGTGTCCATGACCAAACCGAAAGAGGCGCTAAGAGTAGTTGATACATTTGAAACAGATTTCTGATCCGTAGTGTTCTGCAATAGGGATTCATTTTTACAAGACATTGTTCATGGAATGTGGATCTTTCACTTATTTGTTGTATGTTATTTAATATGATACATATTCAATGCTTTTCCACAATTTTAAATATCATTCTGGGGCCTGTCAGATATTAATCACTTATGATTCTCTTTTTCTTGTTTTTTTTTTTTTTTATCTGAAGAAAGATTTCTTGCTTTTAGCAACTGTTATTGTGGAAATTAACCATGAATTTTTAGACATTTTATTAGTGTTCAATCTATATGTCCTGTACAGACAAGATTATTAGGCAATTCTACTGTGTGTGTATAGATTATGAACATTGAAATGTTTACCGGAGATTTGAGAGACATTTCCACATGATGGAATTTGAGGTTGTAGGGATGTTGGGAGTTGTGAGTTTGTAGCCAAAGCCACATTTATTATGGTGCAGTTTGTAGCATCCACTTTCCAAATTAGACATGTTGAGTAAGGGAATAAAGGAGGAACTTAAAATAGACTTATTATGTAAGTGAAGTAATAATTCATGCATAAATTGTTGTGTGAAATGCATGGCTTGAAGAGACTAGACTTTCTGCATAGGTTGACTATGGTCATACTAAACAGAACAATAATCAGACACAGTATCTAGCATCCACATTGTCATCACTTTATGTGCCTGACGTGGGGCTGCATGGACATAGACATGGTGGACCCTGATTCAGTGTTGTACGGACAGGTTGCTCATATTGCTTTTTACTGTGTAATCTGATGTTTGCATATTCTTAAATCTGTGAGGTTATTCTGAACTGTTATCAACACTGCCTAACTCCTTGGAAGTGGAGGAATATTTTGTGGTTAAAAGTTACAGTCATCTGGTTACATTTTGCCTCTGGATTTTTATGCACACAATGCAAATTTAAATCTGTTTGTAAATATACAGTGAATTTTCTTATTTATTCCTTGCTAAAAAAATTCTCTTTAATAATTATAATATTGACACTTTACCCTTAAACATTCATAGTTCTATACATAGTGAGTATATATTTAAAGTTACATATTAATGTATATAAATGTAATGATTCTATATATATATATATACATATATATATCTATCCTATGTGAAAAGCCACCTTGTTCCCAGGTACTTGCCATGTTGGATTTGCACATTGAAGTGGAATAAAGGGAAATTTAACTGAAATTCTCTGTTACATGGGTTTGTTTTATTTCTTTATTTGTGAGAACCAGCCATGGATTGGCCTTGGATAATGTGCTTCTTCACAATGTCAACGGTTCTTTTTGGGGTTTCTTTGCCTGTACTTAATACTGCAGCTAGCTAGTTCGCCCTAGTTGGTTAGTGCGCTAGCTCAGCGTAATGACCCAGGAGTCTCTCGCCAATGCGGTCGATGTGAGTTCAAGTCAGACTCATGCTGGCTGTATGTGGGAAGGTCTGACAGCAACCTGCAGATGGTCGTGGGTTTCCGCCGGGCTGTGCCCGGTTTCCTCCCACCATAATGCTTGCGGCCGTCGTATAAGTGAAATAGTTCATGAGAAAACACCAATCAAAGTTACAGCTTTCTCTTTAAAGATCTTAAGTGTGACCCGAGCCAGGATTGAACCTGGATCTGCCATCCCCCAAAGCAGACGCTGTATGAACTGAGTCATAGGGGCCGGTGATACGATCTGAAAAAAAGACAAATGATTCAAATGTTGGGTTTTGGCAGTGGTTATGGACACACCTTCAAACATAAAGCTGCTTCAGAATTCAGCCTACAATTTCAATGCAGAGGCTGATCCTTGGCTTCTTGGGACTGGAATTAAATAGGCAACCTACATGTATTATATTTCCTCACAAATACTGGGACAAGTTTGCAACCTTCTCCAACAGTATTTAGAACAGAAGCGGTATTTTAGCAATTCATCAATCATGATGCATTGATGTAAAGCAAATAATGATTAAGAAAAGTTTCCCTTTCCCTTTCCTTTTTTCCAGTTAGTGTGTAATCACTGCATGCCATGCACAAAACAAACTATTGGATATACCTTGCAAGTGTACATATTGTAACGCTTAAGGTCCGTTTCCGCTTTTTGGACAGCAAGAGTGATTCTTTTGGTATAAACCAAGATGTCAGCCCCCATGAAAGAGAAGACGTGTTTGATATACAATTCAGTGAGAAAACCATTTATGCCGTATGGCTGTATTATATTCGGAATAATTGCGGTCTAACTGTAGTTTGTTAGTTTGTTTGTTATACTTTGTTTGTCTTAGTCTTAGCACATTTGGTATAGCCGCACTTGTCAGTCCTGTCTAGGTTTGCCCGGTTTGATCATAGAACAACAACAACACATGTATGACATAATTGCATAAGAACTTTTATTTGGCTGTGAAAAATCATAGGGGTATATATGTATTGTGTGCATTCTCACTCAAGTAAGACAAAATACATTAGAGTTTGAACGTTGCTTTTCCCTTTAGATAGCATTATCTGTTTTCTTCAGTTTTGCATGGTCTCCAGGCTATGATGATGTAGAGACCCCAATTTGGGCATAGCAACCATCAGACGCCAGACTAGGGATCGACCATCTGCAGCCATTTCTCTGGTTTGCATTGAAAAATTCATAGCTAGAATGAGAAGGGCCATGAGTCAAAGATACACTCCTCAAAAAAGTAACAGACTACAGAGGGTGATACTGATAATAATATGTTAATTGTGAGAACATCACTTTTATCATAGTGGGATGTTACCTGTAACAACCAGGTGTGCAGTTGAGAGGTGGGAAAGATTCTGTTCATGCTCTTATTATATTATTATGTTTGTGAACAAGCTTAGGGCTTTATATTTCTGTCAAGAGGCTGGAGTGATTGAAAAAGGTATTGTACATCAGTTTTCTGTTATTACGAAATCATCATGACAAAAAGTTATATGCTATGTTTTGTACTGGTTTCACTTTTTAGGGGCCATGATTTCCCGAAAAACTCATCTACTTGCTCCCTCAGTCTTTAGACTGCTGGGTCACTCACACCCCACCCCAAGTCTCTGTGTAATGAGATGGTTAGGCTGTGGACCTTTAACGCAGCCTAAGCCTGCCTGTGTTTATGACACCAACCTGAACTGTACATCACTGCAGACAGTCCCTGGGTATGTCCAGATGTTTCACAGGGCCAGTACACTGCATGTTGCAAAACCTAAAAATACAAAGAGGAAGCTGGTAAGTCACCTTGACTTATATTGTGCGACATTGTTTTCAGATTCTGGAGATCCAAATGTTAAAAGTTATCAAATTGTAGTACATATTTTGCCTAAAGTTTAGCATTTTTCAAGTGATACACTTTGCTTGACTGATTAATTTATCCACCTTACAGGGCCACTTAAGAGATTTTGTGAAGTTTGACTGAATCTTTATCAGCATGGGCATCAAAAGTATCACTTTAGGCATTTATATGCCTCTCAGATTGTATTTTTCGCAGAAACCTTTTGGTGAAATACATGTAGACAAAACTTGATTCACTCTTTATGATGTGGGCTGATGATATCACATACAAATCTGTGCTATTTTTTGGATAATTAAGTAGAATCTGCATCTTGACTTTACTTGGAGTTACAATCAGAAAGTTGGCCAGTTACATGTACATAAATATACAGGGTGTCCCAGAAGTCGCGGATCATCCAGGTTGAGGTTGAATGCTTGAGCTACAGAGTGGTGTGTTGCCCCTTCTCTTCCAAACATAAAAACCAATTCAACTCTTTCTTGTACAGTTAGTTTATTAGCCATAATTAACTCTGAAAGAGAGAAAAAAATTTAAAATCAATATTAAATCTGAAACACAGAAAAAAAAATGAAACTCAGGATGGTGCATGACTTCTGGGACACCCTGTATATCTTGCCACCAGTATGTGAAGTTGAATTGAACTGTTTTCCTGTGATCTTATTTTCTGAACTATCTTGGTCTTTTTTCAGATCAAACCTATCCGCGTGAACCCTAAGTCCCTGAAGGTTAAGCCCCAGAGTCGTGTTGTGATGATATCAGACAGGATGACAGTTGCTGAGTTAGCAGACGCCATGGGGAAAGATACAGGTTTGTACAGCATGTTTATGACAGTGGTTATACAAAGGTGTGATGACTTCAGCTGCAACAATTGCTACCTGTGTTACCTGGTAAAGTGTCACTTAAAAGTGTTTTTGTTTGCCACCAAAACAGCTTATCAATATTCATTTTTTGTATGGGGTTTGAGTATGTAGCTATGTTCATTTTAGTAAGTTTGTCACACATGGCATTTTCACTGAAGGTGCACTTTTAGTTGTCTTTATAGACTTTTTGAGAGGATTTCATTTGAGTTTAAGTGGGTGCTTTTATGAAATATATAATCATATTTATTTTTACAGATCATGTGTTTGAGGCATTGATGTTTGTGGAAGATGGGGATAGATTTGAGTATGAGGATTCAGGTAAGGCTTACTCTCTGTGTGCTTCATTTACTGTTACATGATGTATGGCCTTATTAAGAATGTAATAATATTGTTGCTTGTGGCTTTGACCCCATTAATCATAATCTAAAATGAGTTCATGTGTCCAGTGGCTGTCACATCCTACAAAAAGTTGATGTCATCTTGTCATCTTCTGGCCCCTACTAAAATGAATGGCTCCTATTAAAAGATAGGATGTGCAAAATCTGACCGATACGCAAACTGACTAACAGCACAACTTTATAGAGTATAATGCTTCGGAATACTTAGGCTAAGTCAATTTTGTTTTGACATGTATCTGAATGTATGGTCTATATCTCCCTTAATCTCTTTCTTTTTTTTTTCTTCTGTGTTCCACAGATGTTAAGTACCCCATTTTAACATCTACATGTAATGCTGTGTTTGACGCTGATCTCGCTTATTGTCATGTTACATGAAAAAACCCTGTCATGGAAGCCTTTTCTGCGTTAAGTAATGTACATTCAAGCTATGTAATCTATGGTGAATGACCTAAAACTTTGCTGATGACTAAGTTGCACATTTTGCTAGATTACGAAGGTCTGATTGATCTTAGAAAAGTCTTATATGGAAGATGTTATTCATTCCTGCTATGAGGATTTGCGTGCAAATTGGTAATGTACATGTAGTACTCTGATATTACTAAAGAACACTTCTCTTCGTGGGCCTGAGTCGCCATTGCGCAGGGAAAGGTACACCATTTACAGCATTTTCACATCACTATGCCATTTATTGTTTGAATGAATGAATGAATGAATGAGTGAATGACTATGGCTTAAAGCTACATTATGTTTGAAGTACATGTATTGTTGATACAGCATTAAACCAAATACATTCATTTAGTTGGCACAAATCTCCTTGCTGAGTAGAGCGCCCGCTTCAGGGGCGGTAGATCCAGGGTCAGTCCTGCGTCGAATCACACCCAAGACCTTAATAGAGGAAATTGTAACTTCCTCACTTGACGTTCAGCATTAAGGGGATAGTGCAATGATTGGTTGACCTGTATCATTATGAAGGCTCAGGCGGGTTGGCTTACTTGCCTTCTGTAAGTCATCTCAGTGAAGCAGCACTAGATAAAACAGCGGTGGAAAACCGCCCTGCAACAAGGAGGCACATTACATGCAGTCTAAGGATTCCTTTGTCGTCATATGACTGAAAAATTGTTAACTACAACCCCAGGTACTCACACACTCTCCTTGCTGAGGATGTGTAAGAAGCAGTCATGCAATTGTTATACACATGCATGTATTATGAGTAAATAAAGTATAAATAATAAAAGTAAAAAAATAAAAAAAATAATACTGTGGCTAATATCGAATATTTGAGTTATATTCACATATTTTTAAATATACTTTGTGATTGTTATGTTTGTCCTGAGAAAGTGACTGTTACCATGGTTTGTTTGTAGTGATCAACAGTTTGAATATTATCCAAGAAGTTGTGAGGAAGTCTGGGTTTAGATTTGAATTGAAAAGCAAAAAGCAAGTAAAACAAGAAGAAAACAAGGATGTTGTAAGACAGTAAGTGCAGTGGTTATTGATTTACATTATTTCTTCAAATTTTTGGCACATCTGGTCTGCTCATTTTAGCCAATATATATGTAATTGGAGCAGGAATATAGAGTTTTTTTTTTCTTACATGGTTAGGCCATCTAATTAACAACATACTCATATCTTTACTTTTCGAAAATGCTGGCAAAGAGAGGTAATATTCCACTTTCAACACTACTAATATCTGTCCCCAAAATTAGAAGAATTAGGATAAGGAGATGTGTGTTATTATCCAGTGTGAATAATAAGTGTATATTACATGTAATGCACTGAACTGTTTGCTACTTCATGTTTAATTACTCAAGAAAATGTTATCTCATATGATGGGTAAAATCTGTATGCCTTTTCTTGAAATCATTTGGAACAAATCTTACCTGTGTTGCTTAGAAGACTAACTTTCATATAACATGAAATTAACTGTGGTCTAATATGAAGCGTTATATGATATCCACATCTGTTTACTTTGCCACATCTTTTGGGGAATTTGTTACTTTTCTGCAGCTAAAGTTCATATTATTGATGTGTGGAATTGCTGATAACATGATTCTTATTTTAGGCCTCCACCTGATGCATCTGTGCTAGTCAAGCGTCCCCCAGTGGTGACAATTATGGGACATGTAGACCACGGAAAGACAACTCTGTTGGATTACCTCCGACAGTCCAGGGTTGTTGATCAGGAATTTGGTGGTATTACACAACACATTGGAGCTTTTCGAGGTAGATCTAAGTATTTCCTGTGGTATTTTGTAGCATATGAAATGTAAGAGCTAGATAACTACCACTTATCCAATTAGATCCAGACATTTTGTATTGGAGTACAAAGATATTTATTCCAACCAGATCTCTTATTTCCAAGATACTATTTTTTCAGTGAAAATTTGTAGTGAGTAATAATATTTTTTTAAATCAGATGGAAATAGCATAGTGTAAAAACCTTAGGCAAGAAGTGAACACAGTGGTAAGAATTTCAACCAGTGGTATGTTGAATAAGATATACAGGTAGGTGTTTTATTAACACAAGTGCTGATATTGGATCATAACGTTGAAAATTTGCTTTTACCTGTCTAAACATCGGTGGAGGATCATCTGTGATATGAGTATGGGAAGTTCTGATTTAAAAAATATGCTTACCGGGATGTAATGTTGTTTTCAAACCACAGTAAAACTACAATCTGGAGAATCCATAACATTTCTTGACACTCCGGGTCACGCAGCCTTTACAGCGATGAGGTCACGAGGGGCAAAGGTCACGGACATTGTAGTCCTGGTGGTGGCTGCTGATGACGGAGTAATGGAGCAAACCATTGAGTCCATACAAATGGCACAGGATGCCGGGGGTAAGGTCTTCTAGATTAAATGAACAAGAGTGCATTTTGGAATTTGTTTCTGTATTAAAATATTTCAGTCGTATTTTATGCCACACGAGAGTCATTTTCACTTGTTTGGAGCAGCTTGTACTTGATAATATGATATTGAGTGGTGTGTAAGACAAAATGACACATCTTCCCATGTACAACATGAAACATGAAAATTTTCTGACTACAAAAATTGTCAAACTAACTTGTATCCTCTTTGTTCATGCGATATTGGTTACATCGGTGGCAAACTTGGTCACTCAGTCAATCAGGGGAGCCTAACATGCAGTACTATTTAAGCATTGATATTTTTACTGATTCAACATGTGTGAAGTACATATGTATATCTTATTTCTCAGAGAATAACAAATTAGCGATATTTCAGAGATGTTGTTTCATGGTGTCTCATTATGTTACAGTTTCCATTATTGTGGCTATAAACAAGATTGACAAGCCAGAAGCTGACTTGGTTAGTAAGATTTGATTCCTCTGTGGAGCATAATAATCTGTAGCCTTGCAGGTGTTATTGTATAACCGTAATTTCAAAATTTTGGAATGTAAAGTGCCAACATAAATAATGGCATAATTTGAAGTATTCATATATCTCAGTATTGAAAAGCAGATAGCCGATATTTATCTGTGTGGATGGGATATTTTTGTGGCTGTATGGGAAATTTTCACGCTGAAATTTGAAACTTGCAGTTTTCGCAAGAAAAGAATATCTCAGCATTTTTTTCTTCTGTGTTTTTCTCTTCTTCCAAGATAGCTGATATTCACACTTAGATGATGGCAACAAATCAAGGTCTTTCTTAATACTGATCCAGTAGGTGTAATTCTGTGGTTGAATAGATCATAACATTTGTTTTCGTGTTTACCATCTGTAGGAGAGAACTAAGCAGGGTTTGATAGCTCATGGCATCATGCTGGAAGAGGTGGGAGGAGATGTTCAGGTTGTGCCAATATCAGCGCTTAAGGTTTGTGGCAGAATTCCAACAAATATTTCTCCTAATCTTTAATGAACAATGCAGAAGGCAAGCTGGAAAATATAACTGCAGATGATTGAGCAGAGATTTTCTCGTTTCCTAATTATTATAGTCTTTGTAGTGTTATTTTCACGCTCTATGACTTAATGGCTGTTGCAGTCAACATTCCCTTAAGTGACATTATGGATCTGGAACAAGATTCCTTTTGTACTGATTTGAAGAGTTAAACATTGTTTTGCTGTAGGTTCATATTTGCTACCATAAAGAGTTCATTTATTGCATTCTATGTCTTTGTTGTGATGTTATTTGAAGGGAACAAATGTATCTGAACTACAAGAGGCTATTATAACTCAAGCTGAGCTGATGGAGTTGAAAGGCGATCTCATTGGTCTGGTGGAGGGGAGTGTGGTAGAGTCCAAAACTGATCCAGGAAGGGGGTGAGCATCTTAAACAAGCTTGATATTTTCTAACAGTTGTTTATACCATAACATAATAGGCATCCAGTGACCTTTAATTGTGATCCTTTTGTTTGGCATATTTGTATTGAATTGTGAGATGAAAATTAAGCAGTCTTCTTGTGGACACTTTGTAGGAAACTGACAACTGCAATAATTCAGAGAGGAACATTGAAGAAAGGCAGTTACCTGGTGGCTGGAACTGCCTGGGCTAAGGTAAGACATTTTATTTTGTAACAAATTTTTGTAATGACAAAATTATACGAAATGTATATCAGAAAGAATCTTTTATGTTATCAACCTTTTCAGCTGCCTCTGCAACCAATATTTCGAAACCTTTTGTGAGAACTGTGAGATGTAGAGAAATAATTTGCACTGTTTTATGAAGCTTGCATCTTGAAAGATGCAAACAGGTCACTTTTAGCATCATTTACGTAATAATTGTATGCATACATTCCACAGAAGAAAGTGCTTTAGTTATTGAAAATGTTGAAGATTTACAGTACTTGTACTAGAGATGAATGTATATTTGAAAATTTACTAACAACAAGAAATAACCGAAATAACTTTAATATATAAAAATATTAGTTTAATAATAACCAAATTACCCATTTCATGAATATTCATTTAGTAGCATTTAGTAATTGATGATAATAAAATGCAATTTTTTTTTGTAAAAATGCCCAATTTGTGGTTAAAAATCATCAATATCTGGAACCTAAGAACCTAGTTTAACTTGCCTCATTTGGTTATTTTGTTCATAAATTTTGCTTTTCTCTACAGGTTAATTGCCATTAAAACCATTTATATACAGAATTAAGTTTAATTTTTGGGTAAAATTGGTTTCATTAGGTGAGGGGAATGTTTGATGACCAAGGACAGCCGGTGAAAGAAGCGCCACCCAGCACAGCAGTGGAGATGATTGGCTGGAAAGATTTGCCTTCAGCAGGGGAAGAAATATTCCAAGTAGAGACAGAGGTAAGATTTAGATTTAAGTAATAAATGAATATTTCAGGCAGAGACAGAGGTAAGATTTCATTTTTCATGTTTAAGGATTATACCAGGTATAGGCTGAAAATGAGATTTAATTTATCATGTTGAAGAAATATTTTTTGTTAAGAGTTATTTAAGATTTCTTAAATAAAGAGATAAATAAATTTTCCGTGCAAATATTGAGTTAAGATTCTGTTCCATGATTAAGAAATATTCCATTGAAAGACCAAGATAAAAGTATTTCCATGATTAAGTAATGTTCAAGACAAAAGATTAAGGTAACATTTATTACTTTGATAAAGATACATTCCATGTGAAGATTTTTTGCCAAAATTAGTAAATATTCCAGGGAAAGATTTTTTTTCCATAAGTAAGACGTAGAGTAAGAAAAGTTATGGTAGAGGTAAGAGTTACATGTATTTCCAAGATTAAGAGAACTTTTACAGAGATCAGATTTAAGCTCATGATTTGGTTCACCCTGTGAGTGGTCATGGGTTTCCTCCCACCATAAGGCTGACCACTGTCTTATAAAATGAAATGTCCTTGAGGACAGCATGAAAGACGGTACTGTATTATTTAAAATCATGCACATTTTTTTCACCTGTAAAAACATCTCATTTGGTGATAGCTAAACAGTTTCATTGTTGTCTGACAAACATGAGTCAAAAATTTGTGGCACTTCATTTTGATTAAATGTAATCATAAAAGAAAAACAATTTCCCACTGTTTTAATTTGATTTTTGAGGCAAAACTACATTGGTCATATTGGTCAGTTTCAGGGCTTCACAAAAATATACTTTTATCAGTCATCACAGAATAATGCCTTCAGAATATGAATATATGAAAAGGTTGAAGAATTACAGTTCTAGTATTTTAGTATGAATATGAAATAAATTGTTTTTTGATGAAACCGGTATCTTTATATTAAAATGCTTTGTGACACAAACATTCATGTAGATGCACCAGCATTTGATTTTTATTAAGAATTTTGATTTGCATTATACTACATTAACCTTCTCATTTTAAATTTCTCTTTGATTGTGACCAGCAAAGAGTTAAGGAAATCATTGCGTGGCGAAAGAACCAGGAAGTGTTAAAGAAGGTAGAGGAAGACTCTGTGATCATAGCTGACAAACGTGAAGAGCATGAAAAGACGTACAAACAGATGTTAGTGAAGAAGTTTGAGATGGGGTACAGAAAATTGAAAAGGAAGGGGCCAAGAGAAAAGGAAATAGCTATTGGAGATGGAACCCCACAACTCTCTGTTGTTGTTAAAGGTGAGGAGAATTTAAGATTATTTATAAATTTGACTGATAAATGTGTAATGCTGTGCCAAGAATTTCTTGTATACAGTGGTCTGTGGTCAGCTTTTTCAATGGATAACTTGGAGGAAATCCTTGCCTTCCCCAGTCGTAGGAGTGAGTGATTTGAGCCTGTCATGTCGTGACTTGACTTGAGCCTGTGACCTTGATTTGAATAGAAATCAAGTGATTTTAAATATTTAAACAAGAGTAAAACCAGTGGATATTAATATTGTGTTTTTTAGACCTTCAGCTAGAAATTTTTGTTTTCACCACTTTCTTCCTTTGACTGTTCATAGCTGATGTTGACGGTTCACTGGAAGCCATTTTGGATACCATGGATACCTATAATTCTGTGAAATGTGAATTAGATCTGGTTCATTATGGTGTTGGAAATATCACAGAGACTGATGTAGAGCTGGCCGAATCATTTAATGGTGCGTGAGCTTGTTTTGCTTCTTTATGTTTTTTTTTCTGCATTAAAACCATCATTCTGTGAACATTAGATTGTACTGTTTTGAACTATGAAGAACCTGGTTTATACTGACCAGTATAATTAGCTCGCCTTACGAAGTAAGGGGAGGTAATGTGAGAGGGGGATCAGATGCTGTCGGTGGATGTCCAGTTTGGTTTTCAGTTTTTGACCAATCCTAGTGTTGCAGTGGGTACCTATAGTACACAGATAGCTAATCATTTGCAGCAATTTGCATATCAAAGACTGAGGAAGTCTTTTACCTCAAAGCTCATCATTTTGCTAAGCTATTCACAGGCAGTTGAATCCCATAGTACATTGGTTGCCAAGTGCCGTTCGCGATTTGCATATCAAAGTCCTCTGTGGTAAAGTTGTGCACTAACTCCCCACCAGTTTACCACCACACTGATTTACAGTTCCATAACATATGAAGTCATTTCTCCGCTATCTATATGCTTTAGATAAACAGTGGTAATTGTGACAATTTAATAATTTTGGTCTTTCTTGTTGATTTAATGGCAAGATCTTGGCACAACATAATTAGAACATATTAGTAATACCTGTGTATGACGTGTCAATCATTTTACTTTTTTTTTGATTTAGAGGTCAATATTCTAATGTATCACATGACTTGAACATTATGCAGTTTTATAAACTGCTCAATCAGACAGTCTATCGGTATTCTCTGAATACCTGGTTTTATTTATTGCTTGATTCTTACAAGATGACACGAAACAATCGCCAGTATTTTGCAAAAGAATAGAAATGATTAAAGTTAAATTTTTTATAAACACAATGAAAAAACAAAGAATGCAGTGGACATTTGGAAAAAAAACTCCATAACATTTGACATATTCTGATCTGGTCGGCAGTGTTCATCTTTGGATAGTCAGCCGATAAACCTGTTTTGCTTTAGTAATAAACATCTTTCAGCTTCAATGCTTGTTTGTCAGTTACGCGTTTTCAAAGTGTTTGGAGAATATATTTCAACGAAAAAAAAGGAAAAAAAAAAAAGAATGCCCCAAGACAGCTGAAGGTTAGAGCACCTACCTTGTATGCAAGAACCCCAGGTTTAATTCTGAGTCAGGTCATATCGAAAACTTAAATTTTTGCAATCTTGGTACTTTTTCCTGGCTTAGGGCTACATAACCTTGATAGGCCATGGACAACCTGCTGTCAGTATACTATGGCTGGATTTGGCATTATGTCTGGTATCTTCAGCATGGCATTGCAGTGAGGCAGCACTATTAACGTATGGGTACTGGGACTGCTACAAGGAAATATTGTTGTAATATGACCAAAATAATATCCAGAGTTTAACCCCATATTAACAAACAAACAAAAACATCAGATTTGACTACATTTCTAAGCATTGCATTTTCACTTGTCAATAACTACATGTTTTTATTAACAAAAATGCATTAAATATTAAAGAATTTTCGTTTTCAAGAATAATTTTATTTTAAATCCCTTTGTTTTCAGGATTCATCTATGGTTTTAATGTCACGGTCCCACAGTCCATTGCATCCTTGGCCAAATCAAAGAGGGTGTCAATAAAACTCCACAATGTCATCTATAAACTGTTTGACAACTTGATAGAGGATCTAAGTTCTCAACTGCCATTAGCAACTAGAGAAGATGTTACAGGTTAGACCTGAGAGCTCTCATTCACAACTTCTTTTTTCCCTGACAATCAGCTCTATCAGACACTGGCGCTGTGGTTGTCATTGTTGTTGGAGATGTTATCCTTGTTTCTTTATCATGGGCTACAGTTTCAAAATGCATGTTTATTGCATCCTATGGTCGCCCATCAGCCATTTTTTCTTGTTACTTATACTTATTTAGTTGATTGGTGTTTTATGTCACATTGAAGAATATTTCACTTATGAATAGGCCTAAGTCTTAAAAGTCTTAAAAGAGTGGAGGAAGCCAAGTAGAGCACAGGGTAAATGACTGCTCACTGACAAATCTCCTGATGTAAAGCCACTGGAATCCAAAATTTGGACCTTTATTTCGTGGTCAGAAAGACAAAATGTGAAAGTTACAATTCTGTCAACTTATAGGTGATTATTTCTAAGAATAAGTTAAAATTGAAACATTTGTTGGTGTATTAAAGCCAAAGTAACTCTGGCATTGCTGTGAGTAAAACTTTTATCCAAGTGTAAATGACTTTTTGGGTGTGCTTTCTATGCCAGTGTATCAAATGACATTTTCATGCTTTTTGCTTCTCAAACAGCAGACATTTATTGAGAGAAAGTTTTAGGAAAATGGTCCTTGGACCTAGAATTTTTGTTTTACTCTTCAAGTTTTTCTTCGGGCTGCCATTGGAAAAATTGACAGCCCTAATTGCTGTTCTTTCATTTATAATTAACTTAGTACAAAAGTATATTAATTTATTTGAGGTGGATTAGTTTGTCTTTGTCTTTATTTTTGTTTATAGGAATGTATGAAAAGTATGTTCCTTATGATACATTGGGATTTGCTCCCCATAACGGGCCTGATTGTAATTTTTTTTTCTGAATTCTTATTTCTTTGACTGTCCTCAGGGGAGGCAAATCTGTTGCAGGTGTTTAAAGTGACGGAAGGGAAGAAGAAAGTCACAGTTGCTGGGTGCAGATGTACTAAAGGGTCTCTGAACAAGAGGAAGAAATTCCGGATTGTCAGAGGCGTAGATATTGTCTATGAAGGTAATATTGGCTGGATTGACAAAGCGGTGAACAGACTGAAACATGCATGTAAATTCCTTCCCCTGATATTTCACAGTCTCAGTTCTTTTTTCTCAGCACTGCATGTTTCTTATTTGGGAGTGAAATTTTATGGACACTGTGAGATCTCATTTACCTAAATAATCAGACAGGGGCTGCCATGGCCGCGGTAGTTAGTGCAAAAGTGCGTTGCAGTGACCCAGAAGCCTCGCACAAATGCAGCAAGTTCAGCCCACGACAGCATTCTCACCAATGTGATTGGTGTGAGTTAGGTTGTGGGTTTCACCCTGGCCTTTGCTTGGTTTCCTTCAACTAGTGCCTATGCATAGGGGAAAAATATTTTGAGTGCGGTGTAAAACACCAGTCCAGTCAAATAAGTAATATGTCAGTGTCAGACATACTTTTGAGGCATCTGAAGTGATTTCAGTGTGATATTAAGCCCAAAGAAAAAATACAAATTTTTTTGTATCTGCCATTAACTTTGATTTATTTATAGGTGTGGCTTTATCTCTAAAACATCATAAGAAAGAAGTGGATACAGTCAAGACAGATGTGGAATGTGGGATCCGTTTTGATGAGTTGTCAATTGATATAAAACCTGGAGACCAGGTCGTGTGTTATGATTTGGAACATCTGGAACAATCAATTGACTGGAGACCAAACTTTTGATGATATCCTTATCTAGGCAGATCCTACCTGTGATAACTGGAAATTTAAAAAAATTATTTTAATTATTATTTATAATAAATACGTTTGAAATACAAGTCTGTGTAAGCTGATCTGACTGAAGTTAATGATTTGTATTGGTTTTGTTGTGAAATATTGCTTTGGGATTTCAGGTTTTTTTTTTCACTAGTGTGATTTTAATATTCACTTTAGAGTGAAACCCGTGTAAGGATCATGTTAAAATTTGTTAAAAGTTAACGGTGAAAATGTTGTGTGATACCAAAATTTTGTTATAATCATGAAAATCTGGGTGTTGTAATTATCAAACATACATATATGTTTAAATTTGAGCACACTCATATTTAAAGTTTATATATACAAAACTGTGAGTCATGTGATGGTATGAACTTCATTCTTGGAGATTTTGTTTTGTGTACATATTTGTATGTTTGTTAATAAGAATATACAGTCTTTGTACAGTCCTTATTTCTTGTTAATTTGGGGGTGTCCGTGGCTCAGTTAATTAGCATACTAGCGCAACGTAATGACCCAGTAGCCTCTCACCAAAGCTGTCGCTATGAGTTCGTCCAGCTCGTGCTGGCTTCCTCTCCAGCCGTATGTGGGAAGGTCTGCCAGCAACCTGTGGATGGTTGTGGGTTTCCCCGGGCTGTGCCCGGTTTCCACCCACCATAATGCCGGCCACCATCGTATAAGTGAAATTCTCTTGAGTACGGCGTAAAACACCTATCAAAAAAATAAATAAATAAATTGTTAATTTGTTTGGCTTGTATTGAATAAAGGTATGTAACAATAGTCTTACAGTTAAGAGCTATGCAGCATGTACAGAAAACATGCTGACCTCCTTGTTTGGCTCTTAATTGTTTTTTATTCCAGAGAACATTTTCGTTCAACTTGAACTCATTCTGTTTTATCAGAAATTTTATTTCTGATAATTTGCTAACAGTGCAAAATGTACTTTGTAACTCTTTTTTTTATGCTTGTGACAATAAATGTGCTATACTGTGAACTAAATCAGATGCTGTTGACATTAATAATGATCTTAAAGGCATGTAACTGAATGAGATTTTTGTGTTACGAGTCCCTTTCTAACCCACAATTAAATATACATGTATAGACTACTTTCCTTCCCTTTGCTAACCACTGCGCTCTATTGTGACACATTGCTGGCTTCCTCTCTGGCTGTGCGTGGGAATGTTTCCCCTGGGCTCTGCCCATTTCTCCTCCTCTATAGTGCTGTCTGCTGTCATATAAGTGAAATATTCTGGAGTACAGCATAAAACACCAATCAAATAAATAAATAAAATAGTGACTCAGCTTAGAACACTGATGTGAGGTGATCAGTAGGGTTATGTTTACTTCACCTCCTTAATGACACTTTTGACCAGTCTTGGCAGCTTTCACAAAGAGACTGTCAGCATTTAACCAATCACATGTGCCCGTACAAAAGAGCGAACTATTCCTTTGGGCATTTGTCTGCTTTAAGTTTTAAATGCAGGATCTCTTATGTATTGCTGTGGTTGGGTAGAGTGACGACTGACTGTATTTAACCAAAACTTTAATATTTTTTTTTTCAAGCGATTGATTTATTGATTGAATGATTCCTTAATCTTATAGGGTTGTTTGGCATCAAAGACATTGCTCTTATGGCATAAATCAGCTCCTGTTGATTGATATGTGGATATCTACATGTACCAGGTGGTTTGTTTGGTATCTGGCAAAGTGACACAATTTCGCCAGGTTATACGGATTTCCTCCACCCATATATCACCATTCATGACATGACATCACTGCTACTATATGGCATAAAATCGAAGTTAAGTGAACTAGTTATTGTGTGAATGTTAACAAAAAAAAAAAAGCAAAATATTTCATTTTTCTGTTTTGCTAGAATTTATTGATTTGACTGGTGTTTATGCCGTACTCAAGAATATGGAGCATTGTGATGGGGGGAAACCGAGCAGGACTCAAGGGAAAACCACAACCATCTGCTTGTTGCCTACAGACCTTCCCATGTGCGACAGAACAGGAAACCAGAAGGAGCTGGACTTGGTTCCTGCGTTATTGAGCTATACTTGAATGTTAACCACTTATTCGTGGAGGTGCCTTTTATTTAAAAGATTTTTTATTGTGGCAGTTAAGCTAATTTGTCAAAATTGTCAAAAGTGGAGTATTAAGCAGGCCCAGCACTGCTGTGAAACTCAGGTAAATGAACCTGTTGATCACTGGAGGGGACTAACCAAGTTGTATTACTATTAAGAAGGAGATAGAATTTCATGTCCTGCTTGGTTCATTCCTATGATTTTAAAATTAACAATCTTGATTCTACACCTGGCTTGACATTGCTCAAGCGTAAGGTTATAGATGGGTAGGGCATTATATGGTTGTTGTCCTAGGATTGGTATTTTAGTGAGGCAGCACTATAAGTATGGTAGCAATGGGCCCAATCTTTTGACAATGAAACAATGTTTTAATATGACCGAAATAATGCTGAAAGCAACATTAAATCTGAAGAAAACAAACAAGAGGAACAAATATGATGGCAATGGAAATATCTTTATAACAGGGCGATGTTGTCATGAGACAAGTAACTTAGATCTGGGGTCAAATTACATGCTAAGTAAACACATTCTTGCTCAATTTTTAGAGGCAGTATTTAAAAGCAACAAGCAGTGTGTACGATGAAATAGCTTTATCTTACTTTGTGACAATTTTTGGTTTTATGAGATGAAAAGATCTATGGATGGAAGTACTTGGCTGACCATGCTGGTGCAGTTAAATGAAGTTAAACTTAGGACAACACTTTTTTTTTCTAAAACCGTTTATTTATGGGAGAAGGCATGATAAAGTAGCAGAGATTAAGGGGAGATAACTGGGATCAATAAGCCCTCTCCTGTGTTTAAAGGTCAAAATGGGTTGGTCATGAGGTTTCTCGTCTGTCAGAAGTGAAATGAACATGACATTATCGTAAAAAAATAATTTAAGCTTAGTTTGCCGTCCTCAGGAGATGGTTATAATAAAACCACCATGCACGAGGCTTACGAGGCAGCTCCGATTCTGGAAAAACTCCCACTGCAGATAGAGTCCATCGCTTGTTACGGTATGTGTACTTGTCAATTGTAACAACAACAACATGGGCGTAAGAAAACATTTCCGATTAATTCTCACCAGAGGCTGTATTTCGCGTGTAGGGGCACCAACAACAGATCGTAACAGTGCGTGCTTTTTAACAAGAATGGCGTATGAGACACACCATACGTGAAATGCATGTAAATCATATATTGTAGCGTTAGGTTAGTAGTTGTAACATTAGCACCCAGTCGCTGACAGTGGCGTTTGCAGTTTGAGGCTGGAGTTGTTTCTCATGGCCAATAAACTTCTAAATTAACAATATTCCAAAGTAACACTTTCTATTAGACGTATTCATTTCCTTCATCATTCTCTCCTATAATTTACTACAACTAAGATTACGATTTCCAGTGTAGAATTTCAGTAGAATGCATGTTTAATGTTGTAATAAAACATGCCTCCACCAGGTCAAAGCACAGGCTTTTCAGTGAAAACTAACACCCAGCTGCTTGTTTGTGGAGAAATCTGTTGGGTGATGCTCTCACATATTACGGAAGTTGGGAGAATTGCATATTAATTGTTTACAAATCAAAATGCTTTGTGAGATCTACGAAAAAACTGTTAACACATACATTTCCCCACAAAAATTTCCAAAGACAGTGAAGA
This sequence comes from Liolophura sinensis, assembly GCF_032854445.1. Classification (NCBI taxonomy): domain Eukaryota; kingdom Metazoa; phylum Mollusca; class Polyplacophora; order Chitonida; family Chitonidae; genus Liolophura; species Liolophura sinensis. The sequence continues at coordinate 66,772,947 of NC_088300.1, forward strand.
AAACAAATAATTGATATGTGAACTCCTTTTTTTTCACTGAAATCATGCTGAAAATGTTTTTGTGTTAGAATACTGTATCATATTAAAGTTCATACTATTCCTTTCCTATGTTTAAGGGATAAAGATTGAAACAAGCATTTGCAAAATCCTGTACTTCTATTATAATGTCTTCAGAAAGATTGAAGTGTCCTTATCCATGCCTCTGATATTATTAATATTCTTAAAGCACCTTAATACCAAACTAACAAAAGAGAGATGGGATACCAAGCCTGCAACAGTCTGCAGTACTGGAAGTCCGTGAAGGCACTAGGGTAACACTGACACTTAATGTCCCGGAAATAGTGTCTTGTCTTAAAATGGTTGAAGTTAGCAACTAATGACAAATTTCAGTTTATCTTCTTGTAACTGATTTAAAACTCATTTTAAATAAGAAATTACTTTGACTCAGGAGATAAACTATACAATAAGTAAATATAGGTCAAGTAGATATACATATACCACTGTTGGAACAAACTACTAATAAATATGTCATTTATGATTTGTATTGAGAATATGTGTTCTTTATGCAAATTTTTATATACATGTGCTTAATGATTACTATTATATTTATTATTATATTACTAGTTTGGTCACAAGCTAAAAGTAGTAAACTGTATCACGACATTCACAGCATTTCAGTGAATAAGTGATATACAAATGTTTGCAACTCAAAAAGTGGCCATAGAGGTTGGTTCTCTTTTGTGACTTAAACCATATATCGTCACTATACTTTAATACCATATCTGTATTGAAGTGATATAGAAATGATTTAAAATGTTAAAGTGTTCTATTCACTGGGTGTTCACAGAATGCAGTCATCACAATTAGTTGTACACTTGATGCAATACAGAAATGAACCCATCTTTTAGAACTAGAATTGTTGAAATGTAAAATAGTCATTTTCATGTAGTATCAGAAAGCCTACAGACAGAATAGAGTTAGCAATAAAAGCCAACCTGATGATCATGTTATTTTACCATAACCAAAAATGAATTTATTTTAGCAGAAAGGAGCAAAGAAAAAAACAAACAAACAAACAAAAAATATATGTATATATAAATGTAACCTGTGTGGTTATGTTGAATGTGGGCTGATGGTTTGAAATGCATTATAAGTGTACTTCATTTTCAGCGAAGCATAATTTCTCAACTCTTCAACTCTTTTCATTTAAACCTGTGGATGATCGTGGGTTTTGCCCCGGGCTTGTGGTGCCGTAAGTGCAAAGGTCTTTCAGCATCCTGAGGATGGCTGTGGGTTTCCCCGCGGGCTCTGCCCGGTTTCCACCCACCCCAATGCTGGCTGCCATTGTAGAAGTGAAATATTCTTGAGTACAGCGTAAAACACTAATCAAATAAATACATAAATCTGTTCATTTATTCAGAGGACACATTGTTGGTAGGAACCAAGCAAGGCCACTTACTCCTATACAAAGTAAAGCCAGCCCGAGGATCAGGTTTGATATTTTTCTGTACATCCCTCTGTGTAGCTTCATTCTTTACAACCAGCTGATCAATGATTCACACCCAGTTCTTGCTGATTTCAGTCAGGAGGTTTGTCAAGTACCTGTCAAAGTGGCTAATTCAGACAACTCAGTTTTCTCGACCCTGTAAACCTAACTGCCATCAAATAATCGAAATATTTTTGATTTTTGGAGTCTGTGTGACTCCTAATTTTTCATGTTGTACAATGTATTTCTTATGGTGGTGTATTAGCGCCTTGACTTAGATATACCATATATGAAGTTGTTTTTTTTTTTCCTTGTAAAATGGTTGGAAAATTGAAGTCTGTTTGCTTCATAATGTAGGTGAAAGAAAGTTTGAAGTGTCTCTGGAAAGGTCCAACAAATCGTTTGCGAAGAAACCAATAACACAGGTTAGTTTGTGTTCCTGTTCAGTTGTCTGGTGAAAATCAAATTAGTATCAAAAAATTTTATGCATGACATGAAAGTAATCTCATGGAATAGAATGACATCTAATACAATAAACATTGTTGATTTGTTGTATTTGTATTCTGGGCTACCAGTGTTCTTCACTGATCAAAGAATGCCTGTTACTGAAACTACCCCTGAGTAAAGTCAGATCAAGTAGCTTATGAACTGTTTTAAGTTTTATGTGCAGAATCTTTTTTTTTTTAAAGAGGAAGTAAGTAATGAATATAAAACTAGAAATGTCCATGTAATTTATGGGAAGCAAAAAATGTCCCAGCAATTTCTCTTTTTGCTGACATACATGTATTTACGTGAAAAATGTTAGGGTCGGACCTCAAGATTGAACAAAGTGAAAGACAATTTTTTTTTCCACTGGCTCATCTGTGAAACCCCTCAAAAAATTCTCACCTGACCTTTGACTGGCATTTATTGTTACGACATGTCTCGGATTTTCTAAATGTAACTGCTGATTTGCTAACACAATCCGCCAGCCATTGTGTTGACTTGTATCAGATTTGATATTGGTTAAAGTTGTTTCCTTGTCGCTTTTATGTTTAACAGTTAGCTGCTATCCCAGAGTGCTACATTCTAATAAGTCTTTCAGGTGAGTTAAACTTGCAGAAGCTTGTGGTCATAAATTTGTACTCCAAAGAAATCGTTCTTTGTTTTTCCAAAAAAAAATCTGTCAACTTGCATTTATTAGTCTGATGGATTTCATTTAAAAATGGCTTAAGTAACACCGTTATTATTATTATTTGGGATAGCTATGCTACCACTGAAGTGGTCTTATTATCCCCAGAATTCCCAAATAACCAATATTATTTTGGACATTGCAGTTTAACTATTATTTTTAGAGAATAAAATTTAGATGTGATGTATGTGAAAAAAAAAATGTGATTCAGAGGCAACTTGCATAAGATGTTATTTTCCGCAGTGAACAGATCTTGTTTAATATGAATGCATTTTATTGTCTTCAGTGGCAAATACCGAAGTTGTAAATTTCTGATAAATGTACAATGTTTAGAAAAGTTAGTATATGAAAATATATTAATACTATTATGATCGTGGATGATTGTTTTACAGACAATGTCATTAGTGTCCATGATCTTCAGTCTTTCACCCAAATCACTTGTGTCAGCAAGACTAGGGGAGCCACATTGTTTTCTGCAGATCTTCAGGTTTGTTGTGCTTGTCTCTGTCCTTATGAAATATATTGTTTTAAATTACAAAGTAGAACACTATTTCACCATGACCATTGTTAAAAAGTTTATATCTGCTAGATTTTTAAGGCAGCTCTGTTTGTGTAAGTCAGCATAATAGTCTAGAAATTTTCACACTTTTCTGTAGATTTGTTGTATTTGATTCGTAATTATGTGTTAAAATGAAGCTCAAGTGATATGCTGATATTATAGTTCACTATAATTGTAGAAAGCTCATGCTGACTTCCTCTCCAGTCGTAAGCGGGAAGGTCTGCCTGCAACCTGCAGATGGTTTCCTCCGGGCTCTGCCTGGCTTCCTCCCACCATAATGCTGGCCGCAGTTGTATAAGTGAAATATACTTGACTACAGCGTAAAACACCAATCAAATAAATAAATAAATATAATTCTAGAACTAGTTGGTGTCTATAACTCTAATGTTTTCAACTTGATTATTGTACAGAGGTCCTTGTACATGTGTCAGTGATATGTCAGGTTAGGATTGCCATTTTTTTCAGAAACATAAATCTCTTAGTGGAGAAGTCCAGCCTACTTTGAGATTATGCGTGGCCGTTCGAAGAAAACTTCAGGTAAAGTGTACTTAACTCTGGAGTGTTTTACCTCAGCATGATGGTGTTAAGGCCATTTGTAAATTAAATTTTTACAAGGTGTTAAGCAACAGAACTGTGTTGACACTGTTTTTCCTGACTGTGTTACATAGTTTATTATGTGGCTACATCATAGAGAAAGAGGCCTATTGTTTTATTTGTTTTTACTTAAGATTATGTTTATTCAAATGTAAGTGTCAGTGGATTTTTTTTTTTTAATTTCAGTCAAAAGTTGTGAAAATGAATTTTGCTCTCCGATTGTAGCTTTGATATGCACTTGATTAGGGGATTTTCGAATTTGAAAGTCCTTCTGTACCATGTGACATGTCAAAAATGTTGAGCAATTATTTTTTATTACATTTTACCACAACAAAAGCGCCTGAAAATGTTTTACAAAAAAAGTTATTTAGAGTAGACTTACATTGGATAAATTTGAGGACCTGATTTTTTGTGAATTCAAGAAATTTCTGCAGGAAAGAGAGGAAAGAGTTATTTGTACTTTTGAAACATGGTGAGACAGGTGATTGGTAAATCATGTCTAACTTTTTTGGACAAGTTGCAAAGTATTGTAGCACCTTTACTTATAGCAACAAAATAGTTCAAGCTGCAAGTTCAGCCATTGGAAACAATATCCAGTGTCATGAACACGCTTTAGCGGGGTTTATCGTAGCTGAGAGTGGAGATTCTGGTTATCTTAACAATATGGTTTACCTGCGTAGTAGTCAGTGTGGGTACCTCATTACTTGGATAGGTAAGTTTTTGTGTGATATTGCTTCAGTGAGACTGCATCACATAAAACGTAAAAGGGGACCCATTTCGGTGAAAGTAAATTGCAAAATCATGCTTTTTTGTGAGTGAAGGTAACCAATCTAATGATTTCCTTGTGAAATTACTTCCCAGCTCTTTGATTGGGTTTTATTTCATTTCAGATGTTCTATTGGAAGAACAGAGATTTCTTAGAGTTACAGGTAAATCACAGTTCTTCGTTTTTATTTATTTATTTATTTGTTTTTTTTTCAGTGAATTGACTTTTGTAGGGAGATTTTACATAGATTTGCACAACTTATTTTTAGGAACTTGAAGTGTATGTATAGTGTCTTCACAATATTTATTTTGTTGTATGGAAATCAGTGAAAATAAAACAAACTCCACTTCGTACAATTCATGGCATCATAAAACTGATAGACCCAGCTCACGTATTGCAATATCTGAAAATGTCAAGACTGAATGGTACAGCCATGTGTCTTTGACTTGGCCATGCAGTTAAGCAACAATACAGTTATGTGGACACATGATATGAATAATGTTCTCGGAATTCAGAATACAGAGTCAAACAAAGTCCATATGTTCACTATTTTATGTTATGTGTTGTCAGAGTGACCTGAGCTTACCAGACACACCTAAGTGTATGGCCTGGTGCAAGGATTCCATATGTGTGAGCATCAAGAGAGAGTACTGCCTCATCAAGGTAGGCAGTTTTCTGGAGCTACAGATTTTACCAGTAGATGGTTCTGTCAATATGTACTTCAAAGATAGTATTTAAACTTGTGAAAATTTTGCAGTGATGTCCTATGCTTTTTTATTGGCCCCATGGTGGCGTGACCATCTAATGTGTTCTCCACAGAGAGGTTTTACCACGATTTTTTTTTACACACTGGAATGCACATGTGCTGAATTCAGTGTGCTGCTCACGGTAAATAAGGTTGTTCACATTGGAGACAGGTAAGATAGTCATTCCTGGAATTGTACTGCCAATCTATGACTCAATACCACACCAAACTAGCATAACCGTGATTCATAGCTCATAGGATGACTGAATTATAAAGATCATTTTGATTTCAGAATTTATTATCACCGTAATGTGCCTTAAGAACTCACTTTTCCAGGGCTGCTTGCACGAAGCCATCGTAGGCTGTGTTGATTGTAACGGCCTAGGATTTTTTTGTGCAAGAGTCCCCTGAAGCTATATTGTACATGTAGAAACACATCCATTTTCATGTAGGGTTACATGTATGTTTATCCTATGCTGCCTCTACTAGGTGCAAACTGGAGACCAGAAGGAGCTGTTTCCATGGGGCAGTAGACAGCAGGACCCAGTCATTAAACAGCTGGGGGAGGACAGACTGGCCCTGGGGCGCGATGAGATGTCCATCCTGATCAATTCCGAAGGTGGCCCCACCATGAAATACCCTCTTACCTGGTCAGACATTCCACTCATGCTAGGTAAGACAGAACATAAACGTTGTGATTATATAGTGATGTCATTATCTGTGACATGTGACCCTGTCCGACCTGGGTGATTGGATATGGTTATTCGGACAATATTTACCTGTTTTAGTGTCACTGTGTACAGTCTTTTTTGACCTCTTATGTTATTTGGTGTAAAGGTAGTTTTGATGTCACTTTCAGTGACAAAGTAAGAAAAAAAATGTTTCTTTGTGTGACTATTTATGGTTTATCACAAGATGTTACATATACTTCTGTCATGTTGTTTTTATGTCATCATCATATTTTTCAGAATATGATCCTCCATATGTGATAGGGGTGTTGCCCAAATATGTAGAAATCAGAACTATAGAAACAAGGCTGTTAATCCAAAGCATTGACCTGACCAAGCCTAAGTTAATTTGTCATGGCAGGTAAGGTTTTGTTATTACAGAATAACTTAAAAATAAAAAAATTCCACGTGTGTTGATTTATTAGTTGATTGGTCGGTGTTCATGCTACTTGAAGAATATTTGATACTGTTTTTCACCTAAAGGTTAGCTTTTCTCAAGGGACACATTTTGCTGCATTAAAGAGTTTTTGTGAAGTTTAATTAGTTTGTTGTAAGAGAAACTTAAGTGTTGGTGTCATCAGTTATGGCATTCGGAAGTGTATTTACATACTGTAAATGTGATTCCTCAGATATCTTGCATCTAACAGGCCATACATGAAGGAATGCCAGTATGGCAGTGAACCCTTCAGAATCATTTAGTCCTTGTCAGAGAATATTGTATTTTCAAGGCTCTTTATATCTACTAAATTCAAACCTCCAAGTTGCCCTGATTTGATAAATTTAACATGTTTATTCCTGATTACTATGTACTCATATATCTGGCATTGATCATGTAACAAAGACCACATGGATATATATTCTTCACTGACAATGTTTGTTTTTTTTACCCCAGTGGCCATGTGTACTTGGCAGCCAATAACTTTGTATGGAGATTAGCTGGTATACCTATATCAAAACAGATACGTCAGCTATTGCAGAACAAAGAGTTTGAGCTGGCTTTATGTTTGGCAGTAAGTTTTTTAGACTGCAGCATGATTTTGTTTTCCACATTGAAAAGTATCCTTGCAATGCTAGTAATTCTTTTCCGGTTTTAAAATTCTAAAATTTAATGTAGTGTACATTGAGATCGGATTTCCAAGTCATTTACTGTTTCAAAATGAAATGCATATTTTTAGCTGATCTCGCTGAAGTTTTCATACCTAATCTACAGTGTGGTCATGCTATGCACTCTTCTGATGACTCAGATAGTATGATCATTAATTATTACATGTATGTAAATTTGCAACATTTATGCATGCTTTTCTGTATAATAGATAAATATTTCTAAGTTGTAAACAGTGGAACAAAACAGAAATATTATTGATCTTTTTACCATATACAATTTGATAACTGAGTTCAGCTGCATTGATATTGTTGGAAATGGCTGTGTTCCTTGTTCTTGATTTTTGGGGTGCATTGTTGAAATGAGCATGCGATGCAGCTCATGTGATTGCACATCACTTTTTTCTTGTTTCATTGGAAACCTCACTTCTCACTTCATTACACCTTAAAAATTGCCAGGATATTTGTTTTTTTGTGTCTTGTTAGAACATGACAGAGGAGCCTGACGATGAAAAGCAGAAGCTCACCCAGCACATACAGAACCTGTATGCCTTTGAACTGTTCACCCAGCATCGCTTTGAGGAGTCCATGAATATATTTACTAAGCTAGGGACAGGTAGGTCTTGGTAATGATGTGATTCTGCGCAGTTTTTTGCTCCACAAGATGTGGGAGTTTTAACTTGAGGGAGGGTACATGTACATTTCGAATTTCATGAGACGCTTGTGTGGCTCAGGCTCAGCTTGGGTCAAGGGATGTGTAGATTTTGTCTTAAATTCATCTTTACATTTCATAAATCGTCACTACCCACTATTCTCACTACCCACTATTCTCACTACCCACTATTAGTCAGGATAAGACCTAGACCAAAACTCACCCCAATCACCAGTCAGCACATAAATGACGCATCATAACAATAACCCATTGCCTTGACCCCCTTTCAGGTTGCTGTTTTTATGCAAAAATTTTCAGAAAAATGTTCAAAGTGTAGCTTATATTATGAGGTAGTTTCCTCCTTTTTTTTTGATCTCTGTGTCTGTTCACTGTCACATTTTAGGTAAGATAAATGTACATATTTGTTAATGTTTCAGATGCCTCCCATGTGATAGGGCTCTACCCTAACCTACTACCTCAGGATTACAGGAACCAGCTAGAGTACCCTGACAAGCTGCCCGACCTGGAGGGCGGGGAGCTGGAGAAAGGGCTACTCGCTCTGATAGATTACCTCACCCAGGTGAGGTACCCGTTTTCTGTTTTCTTGCGAAATGATGATGACTGGCATACTGTTAAGAATGTGTATGGAAGAGTGTTCTGTAAGGTACCAATAAGATGAATAGCAAAACAAATATTGAACCTTAATTGTGAATAGTTGAAGAGAAATGGTCTTTATTGTACATATTTATTTTGCATAGGCTTTGTGTTTAATACTGTAGTGATATTTAACTAGTTTGTAGTTTATTTATTTGGTTGTCTTTTTACACCGTACGGAAGAATGTTTCATTTATATGTATATGATGGCGGCCAACATCATGGTGGGAGGAAACTGAGCAGAGCCCACAGGAAATCCACGACCATCTGCAGGTTGTAGGAAGACCTTCCAACGAATGGCCGGAGAGAAAGCCAGCATGGGCTGAACTCAAAGTCACCACATTGGTGAGAGGCTCCTGGGTCATTGCCCCGTTCTGGCATGCTAACCACCAGGGCCACGAAGTCTCCCCGACTTATGTAGCGTTTGCTGTGTGACTGATATTACACAAATGTGCAACTGCTGTATATGGTAGGGCCTACTCATATATGCACACATATATGTTAATATCATCTTACACTCCATTGCTTAACAGTTTGCACTGATGAGTGTAATTATGTGTTACAGAAACGAAATGAACTATTAAAAGACATCAACAAAGAAATGCAGTCCACGGCCATTGTGGAGGGAACCACAACCATCAAATCCAAAAAACAGTTGAGTCAAATCGTGGACACAACTCTCCTGAAGTGCTATCTCCATGTGAGTCCTACTGGTGTAAAATGCTGTCTGTTCACGAGTCTTACTAGTGTAAAATACTAACCTAATGTGGGCCTTACAAGTGTAAAAATACCATCCCCATGTGATTTTTACATGGTAATTTCATGTTAGTTTAACAGCTCTAAAATGCAATTTCCAAGTGGGTCTTACTGGTGTGAAATACTGTTTCCTGTGAATCATTTGATTAATATTGATACCATATATGTACATGGGTTACTCAAAAAACTGGGTGGCCTCCATGGCCGAGGGGGGTAGTACACCACCGAGACAGAGTTAGCTAGGAGCCTCTCACCAATTCAATCGCTCTGAGTTTAAGTCCAGATCATGCTGGCTTCCTCTCCGGCCACAAGTGAGAAGGTTTGCCAGTAACCTGCGGATGGTCATAGGTTTCGCCGTGCTTTGCTTGGTTTCCTTCCACCATAATGCTGGCTGTATAAGTGAAATGTTCTTCAGTACCATATAAAACAACAATTAAATAAATAATTAATCAAAAAACTGACTTCCTTTTCGCTGAACTTGTACAGATTATGTTAAGGGGAATTTATCATAGTGAGTTGAATATAAAGTTTTTTGCTATTTGTTTTTTTGTTGCATATCTCTTTCGTTTTGGGTGAGGGTTGAAACAGTGTTGTATTTTAGGCCATTAAACAACAATCAGGTAAATAAATAAATAAATCCATTTCTAAGCAGTGGCTTATAGATGATCAGAAATGGTTAAAAAAAAAGACATTAATTTTAAAAGTAGACTCTGAAATCAGATGTATTCTTCCCCAGACAAATGATGCATTAGTGGCTCCCCTGCTGAGGCTCAAGGACAATAACTGTCATGTTGAGGAGAGCGAGAGAGTGTTGAGGAAGAAAGAGAAGTTCAGTGAGCTTATCATATTATATGAGAAAAAGGGACTCCACAAGAAAGGTACACTATATACGTAAACTCTAATAATGATGCTGACAGTAAAGATGTTGATATGTTCAAAAGAAAAGTGACTTTTCCTAAAGAGGTAGATATAAGTATAAGAAGTAAGAGTAGGTCACCGGTAGAGTCAGTAAGTATAAAAAGGTTTACATATACTATGTTCATAAAACTATAGCCATTCTGTTAATTTTTTTTTGCATTTTGATTTTCTTGTATTACAACATTACTAAAATGATGGCTGATTTTGCTAATTCTGTGTACTTGCAGCTCTGGAGTTGCTGATGAAGCAAGCCGCCCGTCCAGCATCACCACTTAAAGGCCATGACAGGACTGTGCAATATTTACAGCATTTAGGTAATGATTTAAATAATCCTGTTGAGATATCTAAAAATGTGTGGGTTTAAAAGATCACAATCTAACAAGAGACTTCTGATGTTTGTTTAGTAAAATGTGCCTTCATTTTCATCAGCAAGAGTTTTGTATAAGCCCATCTCTACCAACCTGGAAAATGTCTAAAACACCATATATTATTGTGATGAGAAATATGTAAACTTTGAAGTTCTTGTGTGAAATATGTCCATTTATTTTTTGAAATTCTCTAGGTCAAGATCACTTGAATCTGATATTTGAATATGCTGAGTGGGTATTAAAACAACATCCGGAAGATGGTATAAAAGTGTGTATCTTTCTGTTTGTTTGTTTTTTTTTTTTTCGAAAAGATTTGGCCTTAAGATTTATTACCTGCAATAATTTATCCTCTGTCAGTCCACCACATCTGAATTCTAATGGTGAAACATAACTGCTTCAATTTAACTGACCATGTAAATATATTAATATCTGATATTATGTACCCTACTTTATGAATAAATGAAAACTCTCCACAAGTTATCTGTAACATCTGATGGAAATGTTTCTCACTTTTGTGTGGAGTTATCTCCCTTAGATTTAAATGCTTTAGTTTGTGATAATGTGCGTTCTCATTTTATCTGGATGTGTGTTTTGTACAGATTTTTACAGAGGATTTGCCAGAAGTAGAAAGTCTTCCTCGTGATCAGGTTCTTGACTATTTAGAAAAAATCAGCAAAGATCTGGCAATACAGTATTTGGTAAGATATGTTTTATCACAGTTAATGTCTATTGTAATTTTTTCACTTTTGGAGTAGATCTCAGTTCACCATGATTAATTTTTAATCAATATACATAGATGCAAATTCAATTCAATATTTATTGTACATTTACTGTAGCATATGATGCAGTATTCATACTGCTGACGGTACATTTTGTTGTGATGAACATTTGGTGAAAAATTCTCATTGTTACAGCCTATTTCTTCAAAATAACATCTGTGTTTTCAAATCTTTTCATTTCTGTGTGTATTTACAAGCTGAGTACTTTATGTTTTACAGGAGCATGTTGTTGTTCAGTGTGCAGACGAAACCCCTGAGTTTCACAATAGACTGGTCCATTTGTACAGAGAAAAAGTTCAGGTCAAAATGACAGAATATCTTCATTCCCTACCTGAGGGTAAGAAGGTGTTTATGTGTAATGTACTGCTCTGCAAAAAAATGCTCAGGTCATGGCTCACCCTGGTTCATTTGGTTAGAGCAGCTGATCAACCCCTGGCCATTGAGGTAAAAGGTTCAAATCCAACTTGTGTTGGTTTGACTGCAAATCTTAAGTGAGGAGGTTTCGCTAGGCACCTAGTCAGTTCATAACTCCGGGCACTTTAATTCCTACACCTATAATTAAATAAGTAAATAAATTCCACTGATGAATTTGAATATGATGTAAAACACTAATCAGGCTAATAAGTTATATAATGAAATAAGGTCTTTGGTTTTACTTCAGGCATTCTGGTTTCCTTCACCCCTTATGCTTCATAGCCATCATGTAACTAAGAAAAAGAAATCTTGAGCATGGTGTAAAACATCAATCAAATGAACAGAATAAATAAATAACTACTGGCAATATTGTCTCAGCTGTTTTACAATAATTGTTTTCATGTTGCACAGGTCACCCGCCGTCCAAGGCTGGCCAGGAGCCTGGAGAGCTGGGAGAGCTGAGAGTCAAATTGCTCAACTTCCTAGAACAGTCCCAACTCTACGTCCCCGAGAGACTCCTCACACATTTCCCATTGGACGGTATGACTTTTCTTCTGTCCCTATTACAGAATAGACCTTTCCAAACTATCAATCAAGAACATCCATTTGACCAATCATAACCAATATTTTGACAAATTGGTCAACTGGATATCACATCTATTTGTTACAAATGCCCAATCATTATTGTGACATGATGGTATCTCAATTGCTTTAACCAAGAATGGAATAAAATGTAACATTGTCACGAAAAGGAGTGATGGGGCATCAGGCCTGAGGATGCATCCATCCTGAGTCGGTCAATGGCAATGTTGGTTCTTCTTAGCTTCGTTTTCAGCATGTGAGTATGGACCACATATTGGTTGGCCAGACGATATACTGAGGCTAGTGTTGATGTTGTGTTATGACACGTCGTGTCGTGAAATTATTTATATTGTTGTCTTTTGATGTTTTTCATCAGATAAGGCTTGTCTTAGTGCGTATCAGAATGTTATTGTCACTTTGCAATATAGTTTGTGATTCATAACACAACTTGAAATTAAGTGACTGTAAAAAAAAATACCAGCAATTTATAAACCTTTTTTCTCATGAAAGTTTTTTAAAATATAAACTTTCCTCAGAATTTTTTAAAACTTCATCGTTTTACGTGTGATTCCAACTCATATTAAATGTATTAGGCTTGACCTAAAGCTGTTGAAAAATTTCAAAATCGTAATCAGCTTTTCTTGAAAATCATGTAATTATACTGTAATATCATTTTTCAAGATAGGTAATGACAAATGTGATATATGAAGTTTTGTGAATGTTGGGTGTATTTTGGGAAAGGTGGAATATGTAATGATTATAACTGACTGTATCATATCAGTATAACACTTAGTGTAATTTTTCAACCTTTTCTCATGTTTGCCAGGTGTTTATTCGAGCATGTTCTCAAGGCATTGTTCTGTGTAGACTGATAAAATTATACTTTTTGTGAAGCCTGGAAATTGACCAATCCAACCAATGTGGCTTTGTCTCCAAAATGTAATCACAAATATGCATAAATTACACAGAAAGTTGCTCTTTCATATGGGAAAATGCTGTGGAATTAGGATATCTATTTATCTGACAGGTTTTTATGAGGAAAGAGCCATTTTGTTGGGGAGGTTAGGACGACATTCACAGGCTTTGGGGATATATGTTCACATTCTACAGGATACGGAACTGGCCGAAAAGTAAGGCTTCTTATCTCTACAGATTTTTATTCTTGTGTTTCATAGATAACATGCACTGGACTACGAAAAATAGTAAATGTTTTGTCAGTTTCTCAGTGCACAGAAGCAAATTGCAATGATTTCAAAACTAGTTAACTAGTTAATCATGGTGGTTGCTTGAAGTCTATCACACCATTTCCAAATGGTAACAGTACTGAGTAGTTGAACTGATACCTACCATCAAGAGTGGTAAATCCTTGAAAAAGGAATTACCTATGTATTACAAAAATTCTGAATATATCATCGGAGTTATCAGCGAAAGTCTTGGTGTCATTGCAGACAACAGGCCCTATGGGGTCAGGAGTTCAAATCAAGCGTCGGCTGGTTCATCTGTACTTGATCTAAAGGGAATTGTCTAGTTTGATCCAAAAGGTTGTAATTTTCAACAGTGCTTAGTTCCCTCTGCTAATAAACTGGACTACAGCAGCTGTATGAGATCAATACGTTCTGAAAATCATATGAAACGGCAAATGAACAAATGAATGAATCAAGATTTCTTGATTTAATGGGTTAGGCAATTACTATGATGCAATTGTTGATGTTATAATAAAAGTTGATTAGGATGTTTGTTAATATGTAACATTAGGTTTGTGCAGACTGGAAGTGATGCTGCCTCTCTTTTGTTGTTATTGTCATTTGACAGTCACATGTATGTTGTAGATATTGCAAAAGACATTACAGCAAATACAAAGAAGGGAATAAAGAGGTATGTGTTAGCATTTACCAGATTTTTTCTGTACATGTGTAACCAATTGTGGAGTTTGATGTGAATTACCAGTTCTTTAAGATCATATTTCATATTTAATGCACAATATATTTGAAGTTATATAACTTGTGTGATGAACTAGAATAAATACCGATTGCTTGTTCGTTAACCTATTTCACATTTCATGCCATGGTCTATTTTTTGACTTTTATGATGATATCATGTGCTCTTGTCAGTCAAGTGTCTTTATTTTCTGTAAACCTTTATGGTCTCATGGTTACCTGTAATGGGGTTAACAACCTAACATTTGCGAAAGGCCAATTTGCATATAATGTAGAATTCTAGGAATCTTAGACAGGCATTTTGAGTTATGTTTGGAGAGTAAGCTGATATCAGACTAAAAAAATAAAAGCATCAGCACTAAAGATTATATTTTATGACATATATTTGCCTCTGAAAATATAGTATTTTGGTCAGAATTTTAGATCATTTACCATATTACCTGTTTTCAGGTGTATGCCAATCTAATCAAGTTGTACTTACAACCCCCGGAGCCCTCCTCACTAGGCCTCACGTCAGGGATGAGATATAACCCCAAACCTAACCTACCTGCTGCCTTCAAGTTACTGGAGAGTCATGCCAGCAAAGTTGACACAGCACAGGTATATATCATGCCCCTTCATAAGCTCAGAGACCGGCCCGGATAGCACAGTTGGTAGAGCGTCCGCTTCGGGACCGGTAGATCCAGGATCAATCCTTGATCGAGTCACACCTAAGACTTTAAAAGAGGAAGTTGTAACTTCCTCGCTTGGCGTTCAGCATGAAGGGGATAGTGCAACGACTGGTTGACCCGTATCAGTATAATGGCTCGGGCGGGGCAGCTTACTTGCCTTCGGTAAGTCGTCTCAGTGAAGCAGCACTAAATAAAAGAGCGGTGGAAATCCGTCCTGCAACAAGGAGGCACATTATACGTACATGCACCCTAATGATTCCTTCGTCGTCATATGACTGAAAAATTGTTGAGTACGACATTAAACCCCAAGCACTCACTCACTCACTCATAAGCTCAGACAAACATGGATGTACTTGACAACAACCTTATCATGTCTTTTTGTATCAGTAAGGTGCTGGCCTTCAGTAACAGCTGAAGTAGAATTTAAAATTTAAGGTGAAGGTGAAAGATTTCGAAATATGAATTTGTTTTTTGTCATTTTCTCTGAAGATACTGTGTTGATTTGTTCTTTTCTTGTGGATAAAGAAATATTGAACTGCCTTTCCATTCCCTGTATAACTACATCCACAAATGCAGATTCTTGTGTGTTATAAAGGTCACAGAATCTGGAAAAATAAGTAACTTAGTGATGGATGAAATTTTGAGCCCAATATAGGTACTTTATTTGTCTAATTTTTGGGACACCAGGTATGCTCATTTTAGCCAATATATATGTAATTGTAGCAGGAATATTGAGTCTCTCTATTCTCTCATGGTTACACCATCTAATGAAGAACATGCTCATTTGTTTACTTTTCCAAAAGGCTGTGGACCATGTAGCGTAATGACCCAGGAGCCTCTCGCCAATGTGGTGGCTGTGAGTTCAAGTCCAGGTCATGCTGGCTTCCTCTCCGGCCGTACGTGGGAAGGTCTAACAGCAACCTGCAGATGGTTGTAAGTTTCCACTGGGCTCTGCCAGGTTTCCTCCCACCATAATGTTGGCCGCCGTCGTATAAGTGAAATATTCCTGAGTAAGGCGTAAAACACCAGTCAAATAAATAAATAAATAAATATCTGTGGACCATACAAGCACCAGGTGGACACTGAAAGAAACATTTCTACTGGGGGTCTCTTGTTCATTTCAGCATATAACTATCGCAAGATACTATTGTTTTCAGGCCTTGGAAATGTTACCTGCTAATACAGAGGTAAAGCAGATCCTGACTTACCTGGAAAATGTGATGGAAGAGAAGGCAGCCAGTAAGAGAAGCTGCCAGGTGCTAAAAAGTCTTCTGTATGCTGAAAACCTTCAGGTGAGTCTGACACTTGTGATGGCAGATTTTAGCTTGGGTCTGCAAATTTGACACGAACAGATGGTTCATATCAGATTACTGGTTGTATGATCTTTTGTCATTTCATTGTTTACGGTGTTCCCATTTCTAGCTGAAGTCATAAGTGAATTGGAGTCATTTGATCTACCAGGTTGATCTTGAGTAAGTTGTGTAAGTAAGTTAAATTTCAGAAAAACAATTTTGCGCCAGTGTATGTTGCTCAGGGTAATTTTGGAGATTTGTAAATTTTGTTTGTAAATCTCCTATAAATTTTCACTGGCTAATCACATTGTTGTAGAAACTGTAGCTTTTTTTATTAAAAATTTGTGTGTTTTACCACCAACCAGTTGGTGAAAAATTCCGCTGAAATTATATGTTA
Source organism: Liolophura sinensis (assembly GCF_032854445.1). Lineage (NCBI taxonomy): Eukaryota > Metazoa > Mollusca > Polyplacophora > Chitonida > Chitonidae > Liolophura > Liolophura sinensis. The sequence continues at coordinate 66,789,517 of NC_088300.1, forward strand.
TTTGCAGGAAAACCCATGTATGTACACATAGAAAAAAAAAAATTCAAAAATTCTGAATTATTTGATTTTAATATTTTGGTTTATTCTGGTGTTGTGTTGGCTGCATATACTATCTGACAATTACTTCTGTCATTGAACGGGTACTAGAGATATATACCCAATAGCTTTTCTCTTGTCAAAATGCTGGTACAGGTATAATCAGTAGTTACATGGAGTTGCGTGTGCCACGTGATCACATACATGTGATCAGCTGTGATCATTGATCGCTGTGTCTTCAAATATGGAGTAACTTCTGTTTCACATGGTAGCTTCACCAGCACCTTGTGTTCAGTTTAGGTATAATCTGTTAATTATTATGCGAAAAGCATACTCTTTTCAATGGTATTTGATTGATATTTAAATTTTCTTCCCCTTTAACATGTAAACCAACAGAGCAAATGCAATACTGATCCAATTGTACACATACATGTAAACAACTATCAAACCTATCATAATTAACAGATTATACCTAAACTGAACACAAGGTGCTGGTGAAGCTACCATGTGAAACAGAAGTTACTCCTGTTAATATTAAAATGTTAAAAAAATTCTTACATGTACCTCAAATTGATAAATTATAAATAAAGTCAGCGCTAGCGTCCGCTGTGGGCGACTCCATTTTGTCTAAGAACTAGTCCTGAAATCTTCTATGTTAGGAGGAGAATTGCCGTCGGAAAGAGGGTGTTGAAGGTGGAGGACGCGATGGACTCAGTGATTTATGCCAGCTTTGCCATTTTCAGGCTTTACGTGTATGGCGAGGAAAATCGCAAAATTATGCAGCAGGCACCACCAAATAGAAAAAAAAGCTGCTCTTTTCAGCCTATAGTGTCATGTTTTTAAGTTTGCTTATCCTTTAACTATTTGCGCTCTGGACACCAGTCAATAGTCTGGTGGTTAGCGCGCTGACGCAGCACAGTGATCCAGGAATCTCACACCAATGCGATCGGTGTCCAGCTTATGCTGACTTCCTCTCTGGTTGTATGTGTGTAGGTCTGGCAGCAACCTAAGGATGGTTGTGGGTTTCCACCCCACAACCCCTCCTATCCCCTTTCCCCTGAACTCTGCCCGGTTTCCTCCCACCACAATGCTGTCCATCGTCATCTAAGTGATAAATTCTTGAGTATGTCTATAACACCAATCAAATAAATAAGTGAAACCAGTATACAAAGGCATTAAATGTTTATTTCAAGGTCAGTAAGGGTTTTAGTGGAAGGCTTCCTGTGCCTGTTGAGACCTAAGATCTGGATTTACAGGTGCATTGAATTTCAGCGTCCACGTCAACCCACACATTTGTCTTAGCTGTGTTCAGCCCGTCTGCACAACCCTGCTATACAGGTTACACCTAATTGTTAGGGGGATGAAGGTAAGCCGCTAAATGGCTGAGCTAACACAGGTAATCTGCAGGTACACACAGCCACTCGCTGCCTGCAGACATGATCCTGTGCAAACAGAAGTGGTCAGGACACTGTGGCTTAATGCTGGTCAGAACTGGGAGATACTCTGATTCCTTAACCCTGTTGGGACACACGAGGAAAGCAGCTTCAGACAGACTGGGTTCATGATGATATATAATGTTATGGTGCATTTTATGATGATCACATTTAGGACAAGTATTAAATTTCACAGTAGCATCTTTACACAGTATGAAATATTACTAATTGAGGTCAAGCTGTCTGACACTTCACTCATTCAAGTTAATCATAGCTTTACTCAAAGGCTGGCTTAACCTTTAAGCTGCCAACTGTTGTCTAACTTATTAACATCATCAGCTTCAAGACTTAAGCATCAGGCCTTGGGATCACGCGGCGATCTTAGACTTGAGTCAACATTTCAAATCACAGTAAAATTGTTGTTTCTTATGTTACAAGGTCAAAATTTTGCTTGACAGCATAAGTTATTGTACAACAAATTTCAGTTAAAATAATGGAAAGGAACATACAATATTTAATGAAGTTTTGACATAAGTCTAAGAGCGCTTCAAGATCCCGTGGCCTCAAGCCAATTCCACAAAGTCAGGAAGTCAAAGTTAGAAATATGGCCTAAAAACTTATTTTGCACCTGAAGTTTAACACCCATGTTGTCTTAAGGCAAATATGTCTAACTTCCTAAACCTAAAACTAAGCTTTGAGAAGAAGTTTCAGATTTTAACTAAAGTTAGAAATGGCTTTGAGGAATCGGCCCCAGAGTTTCAGCTGTTTAGCTGCATCATTTGTTTTTACATATACATTTGGTGTGGTGGCAGACACAAAAGTATTTAGGCTTAATAGGTGTTCAGGTGCTTTTCACATTACAGTAATACATCAACTATTTTAGATATATTTATACAGTGTGTATGTTAACATGTTAGAGTTCACTGTATTGAGTACTTCTCAGATTGTACCAATTTTGCCATAATATCTGCAATGTACTTAGCCAAAATCTAATACTCAGATTTGCACATTTTCTTTCAAGATACGAAAATGTGGTAGGATAACAGTAAAATTGATGGGCACAACATAGTATGACCTTTGCTATTTTGTGTCAAGTGGTTAACAGTTAAAATGTTAAGCTAACCATTTTGACACCTTAGTTCAGTCTACAAAGGGAACTAACTTTGTGTTGAAAATGTCAGCCTTGCTCTTGGCAGCTCTGGCAGCATAATCAGCAATAACGATCAAGTACAGACTGCACCCTACAGCAGTAGACGTGCACAATACCTGTGTATTATTCTTCCCAGGTGTTACCTCGTGTGACCCGACTCAGTCATAAACCTCCATGTTTTCTAGCATTATAATCAGCCCGTTGAGCTACATATATATGGTTGGGTGATAAGCCAGCCACCTGTGTTATAAACCTGCTCGACTGCATATGCATATAGTCATATCATATAGGCTTTATAGAGTCTGTTCATTATGCATATGTGGATGACCTTCTGTATAAAGCATGCCATAGTCATTCAGCTGTTAATATCCTACACTAAGGTGTAAACAGAGGGATTTATTTCACCAGTTTGATATAGGAGTGGTTCACTCTGAATCTGTCAGAAATATGAAAATAATATTAAATATCTTGTGGTATGCCAGATGCCATCTTAGCTTACATATGTAATATGTCTTAGGGAGTTGAAGTTAATTGTCTTAATTAACTTAAATATTAACATACTTTACTGTTGTTATACTTTTAACGAATTGGCATTTGTTTTAATGACCCACCCAGTCTAATTTATTATGCGTATTACTTTTAACTCCTTTTGTGCACACTGTGCACACTATATATATATATATATATATATATATATATATACTAGTATATAAATGCACAGCATAATGACCCAGAAGCCTCTCACCAATGCGGTCGCTGTGAGTTCAAGTCCAGCTCATGCTGGCTTCCTCTCCGGCCGTAAGTGGGACAGTCTGTCAGCAACCTGCAGATGGTCGTGGGTTTCCCCGCGGGCTCTGCCCGGTTTCCTCCCACCATAATGCTGGCCGCCATTGTATAAGTGAAATATTCTTGAGTACGGCGTAAAACACCAATCAAATAAATAAATAAATAAATAGTAGATAAATTATTAGGAAATATGTCAACCTTAGATTAGATTATTCAAGATAAATTGCTTTTGGCCTAAAACAATGATGTAGAACAGCTTAAGTTAGCATAGTTGTAAGAATTCCACATTTCAGGCTTGCATAAATTCATAGAAAGAGTAGTAGAATAAGTGTGTGTTCTTATGTAATTATGGCGGGAATGAAAACATTCCTAGATCCCGTGGAAGCTTCCAGAAAGTTAGTAGCTTAAATTTTGTGTTCTTTGATTGACAGCTCTATAGTACCTGTGGAACCTTTAGTACCCTAATTCCTCAACGTTTTCGCATATGAAAGAGCAACTTTCAGTGCATTTTACATGTATGCACATTTTTAAATTGATTTTGGAGACAAAGCTACATTTGGTGGATTGTTCAATTTCAGGGCTTCACAAAGAAGTATAACTGTATGAGTTAACACAGAATAATGCCTTCAGAGTATTCTTGAATAAACACCTTGAAAGTTGAAGAATTGCAATAAACCTAGAAAGATGCTGGGATAAGTGATGAATGGATGTATGTAAAGTTGCCACCTAATCTCTTTCAGGCTGACTTTATTGGGTGTACAACCAGGCAGTAACCATGCCATGGTTCTGGTAGTGAAAATCTGGGCCAACAATCTACATGTGAAGGCTTAAAATAGTTGAGGGAGGGTGAGATATGTACTGGTTCTGTTAACAGCAGGTTATACTAGGGCTGGTCTTTCTCAAACCCACTCCAGCAGCTCTTAAGCACCAATAAATTGTCTTGAAATTTATGCAGACTCAGCAAATCACACCTCTGTACTTGGTTTTGTGCTATATAAAGCTAATGCTATGCTTATCAGTATCCTGTCTGACAAGAGTTGTGTTAGTACTACAATAGTTAGATACAAACTTTACAGGGAAAAAAAATCAATTGGTAATGGATAATGTAGTGTCATTATTTTATGTGGGTACTTTTATGGGAATTTACACTTTTACATTTTGTGTAGTGGTGTGACATCGTTTGCTGTAATATATGTTATACTTAGATTGTGTTTTTCTACATAAAACATGCAGCTTACCATGCCTGGATAAAGTGCAGTGGGTGTGTGTAAAGTTGGTGATATTGCAGACAAAACGGTTCCAACTCAGCACAGGATGGGTGTAGCAAAAGATAACCTCTAGATACAAGCATTGGGAGCCGGTGACCTTTATACTATTTGGCCTGCTATAAAATGTTGTGTGTGGCTCATAAGGAAATCAAACAAGGCATTAAAATGACAGCCATAGTATACAGGAGTGAAGAATGGCACTCTCACTTTACTGCACGTACAATAGTTTAATTCTGAAAAAGAGCAGTATTGATGTACAAATGCTTTTGTATGAAGAACTGTGTATTACACGCTTGTACAGGTTTAATTCTCAGTGTATTAGATACACAGGAATGGAAGTGGTTTGGTAATGGTGAATGTAATGTTGATATGTGAATCTAAATTGATTTATTTAGTTGACTGGGGTTTAGACAGTATTCAAATCTTGATCGGGTTACTTGATGATGTCAGCACAGAGGAAATGTACGAAATGGTCTAGGAAACATTAGGTGTTGAGGGTTGGGTGTGTCTAGCCGAAGATATCTGAACATTAAGAATACAATGGGGACCCGTCAAATGCCCGGCAGCAGCACCTGGACGTCATTTTGTTGACATCAAATGTTTCTTTCCGATGTCATCATGATGACGTCACATTAAACACAGTACGACATAAACACGGAAACTGAGACTTTGTAACATTGTAGATGATGAACTATATTCCGTTCTTGACGTAACAATGGCTTAAGGTCCCGCTTCACACTAGTGCCACCTCTTGAGATTAAAAAATATACCACATGCCAATTGACACTGTTCATAGGTAGCCTTACATTTTTTAAGATTCAAGTCAGAGGATGTATTATATAGTAACAGAGGCAAGTTTAACCCTCTGTAATGTCATGCTGATGACAGTAAAATTCCTAACTGGGGTACATGTACTTGTATTTTCTTGCTTGACACTTCACAAGATAGGATAAATCAAGTTCATTAATGTATTTATTTGATTGTTATCATCCTTTTCGAGAATTTGTCGCTTAAACGATGGCAATCATTTGTAAGGATGGAGGAAACTGGAGTGCTTGGGGGTAAACCACAGACTTCTTGTGAGTTACTGATGAACTTGCCACATGGAAGGTACGGATACACATATGCACACCATATTGGTGGAAGACTAGTGGTCTTCAATGAAAATTAGACTGAGCAAACCCCCACAACATTTACTACCACTTACTGTCACAAAGATGGGGTTTGATCAAGTGCAGATCCACCTGGCTAGTGGCTAGTAATTGAGAGAGGCAGCATCAAAAGTAGGTCAAAAATGAGGCAACCTCTTGAAATTTTTATTGAAAATAATGTTAAACCAGATATAAAGAAACTAAGAAAAGCATAATGGACAACTTTTGTGCAAAAACATCAAGATAAAGAGTTAAGTTCACAGGCTTGTTCATTTTAGAGTTTTCTCTCTGTGCTACTACTCATCCAACAATATATATATATATATATGTGTGTGTGTGTAGATGTTCAAGTTTTTGTTACCCAATGTAAACTTTTGAACTTGAGAAAATAGCCTCACCTTGAACACAGTTAACAATGTTTTGAGTTACACATGTAGTTATACGAGTGCAGGCTTTAATTGCAACCATAGTCACATCTGTGCAGACATGTGAGGCAAATGATTGTCTGGATTATAAGATTTGAAGTGTGGCGTGTGTGATGTTGTCAGAGTGACTTTCTGCTCCGTCAACCCTGTAGTATTAACCACAGCCCGGCAAGGTATGTAATCCAGGGTGTGTGACTCAAACATTCTTTAATACACTGTTTTGTTGTTTAACATTACATACTTGTACATGCACAACCCTACCTGTGTGGCCTGAGGCAGTTGGTTAACATCTAACATCAAAGACTGTTGAGTTTCAAATAAGTTTCTATTATAGAAAGGAACAGAGAGTCTGAGAGAATAAATAGTACAATACTGTATTCTTCAACCTTTTCCATTTGTAAGGTGTCGATTCCAGCATATTTTGAGCATTTTTCTTTGTTGGCTGATAAAATTATACTCTTTGTGAAGTCCTGAAACCGGCCAATCCAACCAGTGTTGTTTTGTCTCTTAAATGAAATTAAATATGTGCATAAATTGCACAGAAAGGTTGAGGAATGAGGGTATGTGATTTTTTCTCACATCTGAACTTCACTAATTACACAATGTGTGAAGTGATATTGCAGGGGTAGATGCTCACAGGTAATTCGTTTCCTTTAAATTGGCCGGCCTGGAGTGGGAAGATCTGTCAGCAACCTGCAGATGGTCGTGGGTTTCCCCCAGGCTCTGCTTGGTTTCCTCCCACCATAATGCTAGCCGTCGTCGTGTAAGTGAAATATTCTTGAGTACAGCGTAAAACACCAATCAAATAAATAAATAAATCAATATCCTTAAATTTGGAATATGGTATGCATTTACATGCACAAGTAGATTTTTATTAGAGAGGCACTGACAGTATATTTATGATATGTGAATTTTCTCCATCTGATCACCATTGCTCTCACCATGTGTAAAGTGATAACACAGGTACATGGTCAGTTTTATTTTGTTTCTTACAATTTTAATGTGGTTTGCATTTTGATGTACATATTCATTTTACTGGGAACAGTATTTTCTCTGATCTTAGCATAGATGTACCATTGAGAATCAAAATATACCCTGACAAGGATTGCAGTTGCTTTGAAAACATTATATGCATGTTCTGTTTGACTGTTAATTTTTGCTGCCTAGTTGGATGCAATATTTGCATCTTTTTATTTGAATAAATGCAAATTTTTACTGAATATGCATTTTAGGTGTAACTTTTGAATACTTAAGTATAGTGGAAGATTTAGCCAAACATGTGCAGGCAAAACCCTGCTTTGAATTCACTGGTTAAACTGGTAAACAACAAATCATTTTTGGTTAAGGTTGAATATGATATAAAGCATAAGGTTTAGGCGCTTGTATTGATTATTTTAGAATTTAGTATTCATTTAACTCATGCAGGGAAGAAGATTGATATTTTTTACTTCAGTATATACTCAGCTTAGTTTTATTTCGGAGACAAAATTAATTATTTGTAGTGTACTAAAGAAACACTGAGAATGGCTTATGGTCTTATAGCAAAAAAGTAGATTTGTAAACTATATATATCAACCCCGCAGATCCAAGATATACTACCTGTTCTGTAAAAGTGGATCTGTATTTTTTTTATCGGGGATGTTGTATTAGTTACAACATGACTCATGTATGAAAATTGCATAACGGTGCTGCATGTCATGAGGTGTGGTTTGTGCATGTAGATAAACCCTGTGTGGGTACTTGCTGCTGCCTCGCTTGGTGCTCAGCACTGAGAGGCTAGAGCAAGGAAACATGACTGGTCAGCCTGGTGTCAGTACAGCATGACTGGGTGTGGTGTCATGTCTGGTGTCTTTGGCATGATACTTTTGTGGCAGCAGCACTTTGGTGGAATGGACTCGCCCTGTCATATGACTGAAAAATTGTTAAGTCCGATGTTAAACCTCAAGACTACATACATACATACATAAATAGTTTTCCCTGGACCTTTTCCTTTTTCTTAATGCTTCATTGTACTGTTGTGATAGTTGCAACATACCTCTGATCAAGTTAGATATTTGGGTATTATAAGTCAAGGGATTTCATTTGAAATGGAGCAGATGTCAAAACTGAAAATTTATCAGCTGAATTTTACATAAAATTATACTTCAAAGTAGACTTTATACTATGGAGTATGCTGAGTGGGAGTACTACACAGAGAAAGTGGCTATAGGCACAAAATAACATGGCTTTTCAGTGACTCCACAGAGAAAGTGGCTACAGGCACAAAATAACATGGCTTTTCAGTGACTCCTATATGACCTATTTGAAAAGCCTGTAAGTGATTGTTTTGTTTCTCGTGTTTTTTGGGGGGCTGGAAACGGCTGGTTCAAGGATTGCTATTACACATTCGCAATTTTGTAAGATTTCTGAATTTTTTTCTTTCTGAATGATTACCGGTACTTCATTTTTACCTGTAGTATGGCTGTAGTATGAAAAGAATTTCCAAAGAGAATTTAACTGAAGTCAGAACATTATAAAGGCATAGATATTAATTACAGTCAATACATTTTCATTACAGTTACAGGTTACAAATACCATTGAAATAAAAATTTATCCTTCTTCATATGTGTGTCAAATAATTAGCGGATGTACGGTACATGGAAATATTGCTATGCTTGCAGTTTGGCTTAGGGTCTATAGCCCTCACTGTTTGCCCTTGTACAAATGAATTTGGGATCAGCATTTACTGGATTGTTGACATTAAGTGTAGTCAGGCATGTTAGACATATACCAATCCCCAAGAAGGCAGCATATCCTATTTATACCAGCATTTGTTGAGTCTGGCTTAGTTTGTAACAGCACTTTTGTGATGCAGGCATATAATGTTATGATATCCTATTTAGACAGTACAAGACTTTGCCTACTTGTCATATTATATGATTATCATTCACTGTGTATAGATGACTGAGGCGTACAGTTCTTTAGCTGATTTATGTCTGGGGGCCATATAGGTCGTAGCTGAGGCTATAGATGCAGGCAGTATAGGGTGAGGTATTGAGAAGCCCTGGGGGTCAGCCAGACCCCAGAGCTCAGTGTCTGCTGTAAAACACCAAGACACTGTTCACACAGGCCCTCAGGCAATGTCACCTTCATGTCAAATTGCTCATACCATATCTGTCTAGTTGTCATGTAGCCTCTTTGTAGATCACCCTCATGTGTCTATCTTTCAACACCTCACAAGAGTCTGAAGCTACCAGCTTCTAAACCTTTCAGCATTCTTTTAATCAAGTTGTTTTGTTTTTTTGTCCTGAGCTACATTCTTTTGGGTTAGTTTAGTTTGCTTTATTGGCAGAACTGTTGGTTATTATTTTCTGCTTATGACATATGTATATAAGGGTAAATTAGTGTGTTGATCTAGATTCATTCAGAAATTACAAATATTTACCCTAAATTAGATATAAAATTTATTTATTCATTTAGCTTAATGTTATTTAATTTCATGTGGAGGAATTTTTCACTTACATTGTGTATGATGGAAGTCAGTTTAATTAGTGACCAGAGTAAACCACTGACCTTGTGCAAGTTAGTGATGGAGTTTCTCATAGGACACACATATACATACTGTGTTAGTGGAAAAACAAGTGGTCTTCAGTGAGTGGAAACAGCCACCCATTGTGGCTGCTTATTGTGTACTTAGCCCCCAAAACATTGAGAGCAGGGGAGATGTGGAAGTAATGATTCCGTGCATCTTTACCAAATGTACCATATGCCATTGATCTACAGATTTATTTAGAAATTACAAATATTTAATTTCTACTCATGTAGAATTTTGGATTTCAGATGCAGTTATGGGATCTGTCCAAGATGTCCCAACCACCATGGATTTGCACATTCATACAGAATTAGTGACTAATATTTTCAACTGTTATTTTCTCTCACATATATCACCGATGAAATTGTAAGGTAAAACCTAGACACTAGTTTTGAGTAGTTTGGTTTAAGGCATTTGTCCCAGGTTATATGATGTTTTGAAATTTTTGAAATGCTTGAATCATGTAACACTGCTTTGCCATTAAAATTTCAAAATGTTGGCCAGTGATGTGGTATTTTCAAATCCAGCTCTCACTGCTCTGGCTGTGACTTTGAGTCGGATTTTGTCAGGCCGGGCGTTGAAACGTGGTGCATGGTTTACTCTTGGCACTCAGGTTCATCAGTGAAAACAAATGTGTCTGGTTGATTATCAGACACTGTATGGACATGTTTATGTTCAACACAATAGTGCAGAACATCACTCTTCTCAGCATATGACAAGTAGCAGTGTTGGCTAAGCACCCTATGCAGACAGGCAGTTATCCCTGTATCTATGCTTACTACTGTGTACCAGTATCTCTGATTATCTGAGGAAGGTAACAGCTGCCAGCCAAGAATTACCCTAGTACATCTGGTTAGCTGTGGTGATGATGATGTAGGCATAGTTCTTTCATTCTTTTTGAAAACTTGGTAGTCCTTGCTTTTTTGTGGAAGCAAACAGTTCAGTGAAGACTGTGTTTCTACTAGTATAAAAATGATTCCAACATGTGGCATGTACCCCAATTTCGCAACTTTTTTGCACATAAAAAATCAACTTTCAGTGGAATTTATGCAGTTTTTGTTTTTATGTTGGAGACAAAATTACATTGGTTGGTTAGGCCAGTTTCTGGACTTCACAAATGTATAATTTTATCAGTCAACACAGAACAATGCCTTCAGAAATATGCTTGACTAAATACTTTGAAAACCTGCGAAAAGGTTGAAGAATTACAGTACCGTATTAGTTTTGACTTGCATGACCTTTTGCATGTGTATCTGTGAAGTACATGAGCATTTTGCACATTGAACGAGTGAACAGATACATCAGAAAGGGTGATAACCTGTCAGTTGTATTTATAGAAACCTGCAAATCTTTCATGGTCTCTGTTATGAGTCAGGAATTTAGCAATTTGCTATATCCTTGAATGTGGTTATGACAACCTAAGAATAAACTTCCCTATTGCCAATGTAATACCTTCTGTACATTAAAGAGAAAGCCTATGGGTATATATATTTGCAGGTGAATTGTGTGGTATTAGCCGGATGATTATATGTTTATATTGGTGTAGTCTTGATGTTTATGTTACAGAGGTACGTTTTAACCTGAAGGCATGCATAATTATACTCATTATCATTATACTCAATATATGCATGTGCATGTATATTTAAGCTTTGTGCACAGGAGTATGCTGAAGTCTGTATGCATTGCACTTGTAATAGCTTCATTTCTTCATATGTAATAACGATATTGAGGGTAATAAATGAGACACAGGTACGTCCTTAATTTTAAAGAACCAGTATTACTATTAACGTATGTCTAGCCTCACTTAATTCACCTGTGTTATGTCACAAAGAAACAGAGAAAAATTGAGGGTCATACACCTGAAGTTTGTCCCATTAGTGAAGTCTGAATTTCCCCTACTTGTATTATTACCTGCTTCACGGATGACTGACAAAGCTAGGGTAATTTATGCAGCACGTTTACACTTTTTTTTTTTTATCTTAGGCAGTTAACATGTTATATGCAGTGGGGCTTGTGAGGGTGGGGTGAAGGCTGTCCCTGGGTATTATACTAAGGCATATCGCTGTTACCTGGACATAGAAGGGATCATTAGCACTTTACCTCACAGGACGACCATTAATGTCTTGTGTGTGGGGCACACAGTTAGGGGTCATGGGATTTATGTTGAGCCTTGGATGTTACATTGAGAAATCAAGGACTCGTTAAAGTCATCTGTGAGACGAGAGGAGTCGTGTAGTTGTGCCTCGTGCTGGTTATATGCTCATATGCAGTTCAGAACTTATGTTGATAGATGATTAATGTGTGCTTGATGACAAATCTTTCATAAGTTTGGAATTTATTCGGCCGTACAAATAAAAAAAGTGTACTTGATGACAATACTTACACCCCCCCACCCCCCACCCCCCCCAAATTTTCAGCGGTTTGCTTTCCTGGGATAAATGATAATTTTTAAGCAATTTATAGGGCTATGTTTAGCAGAATGCACATAGAATGTATTACATGTAATACCTTAAGGTTTTAGGCAATTTCATTTCCAACGGAGAAAGCCATTGTGCATGCTCATCATTTGATTTATGATTCCGATAACAGCATTAAATTAAACTATTTGCATCTTAGATTATTCTATTTAATCAACTTTGTTGTTTGAAATTTATCCTCTTTTTATGCGTACTATTGTTCTGTTGACTCATTTGATTAAGCTGCTCTTAAAAGATCGTCACCGAAATGCTTGGTTGATTTGTTTAGGACGTTTTGGCCTCAAGCAAATTTCAGCTATACAGAATACCTCAGTGCAAATGCATGTAATTCTTTTCACATTAATTGCCTCTATTCATTTTTCTCTTTGGAAAATCAAATACCTGTTGTTAATAATAACCAACGTAAAGTTTATTTTATTTTTAACAGAGCTTGTTTGTGTGACCTTGAGCTAGCAGAATCGCAGCTATTTTTCTATTAATTGTGCTTGTGTATGATATACAGATATGTAGTGCTGTGTTCAGTCACAAGGAGATGCTGCCCAGTTTGTTGCTACATTTACGTGAATATCGTTTAGGCCTACACACATGGCCATGGGCAACAAATCTCTCATGTAGTACATATTTGAATATGGAGTAACATTGGCTGAGATAGTTACCAAATCCATATTCCCTGAAGAAAGTAATTATTGAAGATAACTTCATGTTGCTGGGATTTTTTTCTTTTTTACTCTATGGTAACCATTTTGCCTATAAATAGACTTATTATACTTGGACCTTCCTAAGATTTTAATTCCCCCATTCCCTTTTTCTCTGGGTCTTAGTGGCATTACGTTATAGGTGACGCTCCCTTGTGTGGTCTTATATGAAGTTTGATGCCTACAGGCCTCTTGCCTTCCACCATGGATCTTACAAGTCAGGGAAGTTCACCAGAAAATCATACTCCAGGCACTCTAGTAAGCAGTGGTGAACAATGAAGTCCCATGTTGGAATATAAAGGTCAACATACAATTTGACTGCCAAAAAACTGTTAAAATTTCCAAAATTTGCTTTTGTTCATTTTAGATGCTGCTGACCTGGAAATTGATCTTATGGTCTGAGGTACAACTCATAGCACTTCATGACCACATGTTAGAGGGTAGCTAAGGCAACACCTTTCCACGACGTTGATTTATTAACTTCCTATTTGACTGTTTGAACCTTGTGATGAATATACCATCTGAGTTCCTGCCTAAATTTAGCCTGAGTAATAAAAACAACTAACCTTGGCATACCAACTTTGTATGCTCCAAAACAGTGCTTAGGTCATTGCACTCTTTGCATTATATACTTGTTATTTTTATTTCTTCATGACCGTCAGACTGGTTTTTGCTTGTTATATACACTCTCATTGTATTCAAACCATTGAATGAAACCTGGGCATTTTTCTCTTTGAGATGAAAATATACTGTTTTACTATTATTATACTATTACCTAAAGTTGCATTCCTGGCTGTTGCTGATTTTGAGAGCTTTTTGATCTGTAACAACGATTTGAGGTTTGTTTGGAAAGGATAACACCAAAAATATTATTTGAAAACATTTATTTGACTCTAAAAATCTACTGTGCTATGGAAAATTTGAGGTCATTTACAGTATTTATGTTAATAGATATACATACATTCCAGGACTTCCTCATCTTCCAGATGCATTCTTTGTGTCCCTATGGGAAGAGCTGCATACACTTAGCGTGATCAGTCAAAATATGGTGTCTGACTCAACCTGTGAGTGCATTGGTGGAATATTGCAAACCTGAATTTAATACTATACCCTGGTGATCCAGCCTCTGGATTCCAGACATATAACCATGTTATATAACCCCAGCTTTGGAGATGATGGGAGGAAACTATAATTGCATAGTGCCTGCTTTGTTTTTGTCTTCAGAGGTAGACTTACCCAGCAGGGCCAGCCAACATATTACCCAGGGCAGTTTAATGATGATGTATATGTATATGTAGGAGCATGTTATGAAAACCTGCTTTCTATAGGCTGTTACTTTAAGCGAACATTGAAGGCGTAAAGAAGCCATTAGCATCCCTTTCTGCATGCTGTATTCAATATGTTTACATGTATGGGGAAGATATACCGTAAATCTTCAACTTTTCAACCACTAAAGCACTTTTCAGTGTGCATACATTTATTCTGAAAATGATGCTAGAAATGACTTCTTTGAGTCACTGAAGATTCATAAAATGATGCAAATTATTTCTCCACACTCCGTAGTTCTTTCAGAATGTTTCATAATATTGGTGGCAGAGTGGTTGAAAAGGTTGAAGAATTGGGTAACCTTTGAACCACCACATTTGGCTAGGATACTTCTGTTTCATGGTTTATAAGAATAGTGCACACTCTCATTTCAGAATGTTTTTTATACCTTGAATTACCTGAATACCCTTCATTATTCAGCAATTTAAAGTGGATTTTGTTTGTATCCCTCATACGTCTATTGCCATATGATTGGTACATGTGTACATCAATATGGTGCTGAATTGTAGAGAATTTCACAGATTGAGTGAAATATTCTTAAGAATGAAGAATAACACTAATCAAATAAATAAAACAAATACATGTAAACAAAGCAGATTAGCAAGTGCAGATTCACAATAGCTGTGACATTGCACGAACAATTGATATGGTCATGTACTCATGCAGGTCACTCTTTAAGTCATTGCCCTTGTTAAAAAGATGATAGGATGTTAAAAATTTGACGAACCGTCGTGGTTCAGTTGGTTAGCGCGCAAGCACAGCTTAATGACCTAGGAGCCTCTCACTGATGCAGTCGGTGTGAGTTCAGGTCCAGCTCACACTGGCTTCCTCTCTGCCCGTATGTGGGAAGGTCTGGCCAGCAACTTGCGGATGGTTGTGGGTTTCCCCCGGGCTCTGCCCGGTTGTCCTCCCACCGTAATGCTGGCCGCCGTTGTATAAGTGAAATATTCTTGAGTATGGCGTAAAACACCAATCAAATAAATAAATAAATAAATAAAAATTTGGCAGACTGACAGACGAACAGACTGTAATTTTTCAAACCTTTTCACATGTTAGCAAGGTATTTATTCAAGCATATTCTGAAGGTATTATTCTGTGTTGAGTGATAAAATTATATTTTTTTGTGAAGCCCTCAAATAGACAATTCAACTAATGTAGTTTTGTTTGCAAAATCCACTTAAAATGTACATAATTCCACTGAAAGTTGCTCTTTCACAGGCAAAAAGATGGAGGGATTTGGGTACATCTGTAAAGCTACATTTTCACGTAGCAGCTAAAAAGGTTATGTTACCATGTGGAGATCACATTTTGGATATATTATAGCTCTTTGCTGTATTTGCTGACAGTGCATGGTTGCAAGTTGTTTTGTCAATTTTCATATATTTGGAGCGATTACATGAGTAATTCTGTTTCTGGTAATGGGAGTAAAATGCCTTGATAATTTTAGTGGTTTTTGAATCAGCCAATGATTTCAGCTACAAGTACATGTTTACATTTAAACTGGTATATGTATATCAGTTGTTTTTGACTAATTTTTTTTTCTTTTCTTTCATCTGCACAGTGAAGAGATGTCACAAAACCTAAACTTTGTCAAAACTTTTATTAATACTTAGCTGGTGTGTCTTAGCGTATGTATTACAATGTCTGGTTGACAGTTGTTCATGTTTTTCACAAGGCTGTGAAAGATGGTGATTTATGGGGCTACTTCTTGAGAGGCTGTACTAGAAATATACATGTACATTGCTGGCAATCTCAGCCATACATGTTACATCCTTGTTGAACAGTTATAGTCCTTCTGTATATCAGCACCTGTTGTCTCATTAACAGCATCACCTGGAATCTGAGAATTCCAATAATCTGATATAACCTGGGAAGGTCTAGTACTGAGACTAAGGATCAGGATAGATATGAAGTCAAATTATAAAGATACCACTCGTTTCGCAAAACTTCATTTACTATCTGGTACCCTGACCTATTTTATGGTAACTTTCTGGGCTTTCTTGGCTGGAATATCAGTAAGACAACCAGGGATAAGAAAAGCTGCGAAAGTTGATGTATGATATGATTTCCAGAAGTGTGAAACTTTCACCTTTCTTGTTCCCCCATTCCCCTTTCAGCCCCTTACCAAATCAACTTTGTCCACATATTATCCGTAACCACTGCAGAATGGTGAAATGCTAGGGTGAGATTTAAGGTGTGATATACTGATGATAATAGCCATAATTATTATATCAATGTAACCTGTTGGTGTAGAGTAGTCTGTAGTACAAAGCTGGGAACCCCCTGGTTCTGTACATTTGCCTGAGAAACTGTAACTTCACTTCCAGATAACACACTGAGCCTGCTCATACCTACATATATCTCAGCCAGCCACCGTGCAGCACTGTTTGTATACCAGGGAAATCTGTTTTGTGTACAATCCCATTTGTTTTGGGTGTGTGAGCCAAAGAGTTGAAGTAAAATGAGAACCGGTAATAACAATGAGGTTATAGTTTACACCTTTACCCTCCAAAATTCCCTGCTGGAGGAATGGCAGTGAAGACAGAACAGCATTTTGTACTCATGATTTAGGTTATAGTTTAACTCAAAATAGGCTATAAAGCCGAGTTAGATCCAGGAATGTGTGACCGTGCCCTTACTAGATAAAGTGAAGCTGGCACTCTCGGGAATCTGTAGTTAGACATTTTTTGTTGGATTTTCTTAGAAAAAATCAATAATTAAAAAGCAATAAATGGAAAGCCTATTCATTTGATTTTGTGTCTCTTTGTGGTCACCATCAGGCCGTAGATCTACTCAGTGTAAATCCTTAAACCTTTTCAACCAATAAAGCATTTTCTTTAGAGAAAGTTATGCATACAATTATTATAAAAATGATTTGTGTCTCTGAAGATGCAAGAATTAAAACTTTGCAATTAATTTCTCTACACCCCATGTATAGTTACCTCAGATTGCTTCAAAATATTATCAACAATGATGTTTGAAAAGTTGAAGAATTAGGGTAAGTGGAAAGTTGACGTTAAATTAGGTAAATCTTAATCATGTTTCAAAATATATGAAGACTTGAGAGAAAAGTGAGCGAATATGTGGAACAGCTGTTATCTTGATATTGAAGTATGTTTATAGGACATAGTCTTTTTGCTAGTTTGACCTTTCACTCTCTTGAAAGCAACTTCACACAGATATACAGATTGTTCATCATACATTGTTCTAACAGCTTTTATTAGATCAGTAATCTGGTAATATCACCATAAATGCAAATCCAGATGTTTCTCTCAAATTTTCTCAAAATGTGTAATTAGCAAATGCCAGTGTGAAGGCTGTGACTGGTTACAAACTGTAGAGATTGATGATAATCTTTCCCAGCTGGCAAAACCCCTCCTCCCTACTGTGTGATTGTATACATGTACTTGTTCCTGATAGAATCCATTGAGACCACATGGGTGGGTAAAGCCTGCCAGCTCTGACATGTGGAATGGTGGGTACTGGCTGTATAGTGCAGAAGCTTTATTCTCTAGCATATTTACATTAGTTACATGTATTTACATCGAAAGGCATATGTTTAAATACAGGTTATATTTGACTTGAACAGAAAATTTGAAATGACTTGATGATTGATTTAATGAGTACCTTCTCCAGCCCTATGGTGACTCGTGTCCAAGCTACTGTATCA